>NW_028277124.1:8088437-8239375 GCF_059951505.1 Python bivittatus | reverse complement strand
GCTTGACAGAATGAAAATCAGAAAAAATAAAAATAAAAATCAGTGAAGATGTGCTACTCTTCAGGAAAGAGGTCCCACATGGAAAATACAAAACTCCCTGTCCCAGTGCCTGCATTTATATCCTAAAAACTCAGCAATGCCCATCCAAAAAAGAGAAAGCATAAACCATGAACAATCTACTGCTCAGAAAAAGCAAAGAAACAAACCCATCCTTTGTGCGCTTGAAATGCACTTTAGCAGACAGGCCAATCAACAAGTTAAAACATGTCTTTGCAGAAAGCTGCACTATGGACTGCATCAATAGTGCACAAAAACGTACTATTGTACACATATCCCCCAAAGCTCAACAAGACAACCCTAACCAACTAGCAGAGTCTGCATTCTGAAGTCTCTACCAAGAATAGGGCAAAAGATAACGTAATCAAACCAAACCAGCACAAAGAGATTTGGGGGGAAAAGAGATTACATTTTTTGCTTTGCTGAGCTTAGGCGTCTATCTGGGAACTCTGAATGCTTCTGTGTCACGTTGCTTGTAGAGCTTTCAGAGTGCCTTTGAAAATGAACATTCACTTCATTTTTAAAGGCATCCTGAATCTCAATACCAGAAGATTACAAAAGCATGTACAGAATATACATGCACACCAGAGCTCAGCAAGTACTAGTAATCTTTGTATTTATATTTAACATAGTATCACCAAAATGTTTGTGAACTGTATGTGTGTATGGTTTGTGTGTGTGTGTGTGTGTGTGTGTGTTTATTTATTACATTTGTATGCCGCCTATCTCCCCCAGCGGGTGACTCTGGGCTGTATCGATCCATCCTTCCTCCCTCATTACCAACAGGTTCTCTTTTAGAAGTTTGTTTAGCTAGCTTGTTAACAAAACGTATAACCCACCCCAATCCTTATTCTGTGATGGTGCCCAGATAAAGATGTGTGACTGAAGGGGGGCAAGGGAGGGATGGTAGTGCGGGGAATAGACTCACATGGAGTCTTATAATATATGAACATCACTCAAGTGCTGTTCAGGGACTGGAAGAGGTTTCCACATGAAGAGCCATGTGGGATCTCTAGCCAGCTGTATCTCTCAGTCAATGTGAACCAAAGACTCATCCAGTAAGACTTTCCAGGTGAGTATGACCTAGATGAGCTGTATCTTGGAGATAGCATTCAACCTTGACCATTGCACAAACCTGGAGAGAGGGCAGACCTCCTCCAGAAATCAGATGGATGAGGAAAGGGAGTAATCCTCAACCCAGTGGAAGGTTGGGAAGGTCCAGCAAGGAGAATTTTACATTTAAGACAAGTTGTTCTAACAAATCAGCATCTCAGCATGAATAATGATGTGTCTCAACAAATATCTTCTCTAGAGAACATCCATTCACTCCAGATAATAATAACAACAACAACAACAACAACCCCCAGTGAGGCACTACCTTAATGTGGTTGTGGGGCTTGCATGCTCTGAGGAAGATGACAGCCATGCCAGAGGTTCAACCATACTGGACAGGTCTCATCAGAAGAGCCGGATGAAGAGTGTCTCTCCCATAAACAATATAGTGAGATGTAACTTACAGAAGCCTATACCAAATCAGTCGTTGCCCAAGTCAACAAGGGCCACACTAGGTGTTGGAGTTCCTGGACACCTGGTGACAAGTGAGCTACAGGACTCAGGACTGTTGGCTGAGCAACCAGGGCCAGCAGCTGTACGACTACTGGAAGAAAAGTTGCAAAGACTGAAAACAAAGAAATAATGATTTGCTATTACAAATCAAGTCCAACAAGAAAAGGACATTTGAAAAGAATGTACCAGTTCTGGAAAGAACAACATCCAGAATCAGAAATAACAGAACAGAGGCTAGCAGATCAATGGCAATTTATAATATGAAATAAAGTATTCACAGAAGTAGAATTGGAAGAACTGCAAAAGGTCTACCCAGGGCAAAGAAATCGAAGCCTTGCCAGAAGTAGCTCAGACAGTAGAAACAAACCAGGGGGAGTCAGTATTAGGGGGAAGCCAGCATTGCTATTGAACCATTTTCATTCCCAAACCAGGCCACCCTCTCCTCTACCTTCTGCTCAGAAAGAACAAAGTCTTCTAACTGAAAAACAAGAGGAATTGAAACAAGGAATAACTGAACATCTAGAACAGCACAGAACAACAGAATAAGGTTGCCTGCGTTGAAGCTTGTTACACAACAGCTAGCACAAGTATTAAAAGATGCCAATACTGTAATGTCAAATATAAGCAGCATCTCACTGCAAGAAACAAACCAACTGATATACAGCACATCTGCAGTTATAACTGAAGACCTTGGATGCAAAATCAAGTAAAAAGAAAAGAAGCCAAAAGTGCATCACCAAAATGGAAGATCAGGTTGGAAAATAAGATCAGCATGCTAGGATCAGATGCAAGCAAGCTAGAACAGATTAAAGAAAAGCTGAAGAACAAGAAGACCAAAGAATACCTGATCTAGAAATATCACCTAGAGACAAGGAAGATCAAGGAAGTACTGGAAGTAATAATGCAGCAAATAACAGTCATAGCCAAGAAAATCAGCAGATATGAAGCTCGAATTGCACACCACAGGCAGAATCTCCAATTTCAGTCGAATGAGAAATGTATCTACCAATCCATCAATGGAGAGACTGTAATGAACCAGCCAACACCTGACAAAGAAGAAACAGTGCAGTTCTGGGCGCAGCTATAGGACAACCCAAAAACATACAACAAAAATGCAGCTTGGATAAAGGAGGCAGAGAAGGAAAAAAAAGAAACTGAAATGAAAGAACTTGTAATAAAAGCAGAAATGGTGGAAAAAAGGGCAAGGAAGATCAAGAATTGGTCAGCACCAGGTGAAGATGAACCGCATGGTTTTTGGTTGAAACATCTGATTAGTCTGCACCCACTCATTGCCAAGCAGTTTAACAACATACTGCAAGGAGGTGAAATTGAAGATTGATTAACATCTGGCAAAACCTACCTGATAATGAAAGATCCAACAAAAGGGGCAGCACCAGGCAACTACAGGCCAATTATCTGCTTGCCAACAACTTTCAAATTGCTGACTGGTGTGGTAGCTGATGCAGTCCAACAGCGTCTAGTTGAGAACACGCTCTTTCCATCTGAGCAGAAAGGAAACCACCCAAAGAGCAGAGGGACAAAAGGTCAGCTCTTAATTGGAAAAGATGATTTTGGAAAACTGTAAGAGAAGGGAGACCAACTTGAATGTAGCTTGTATTGATTACAAGAAGGCATTTGACTCCCTGCCACGTGACTGGATAACCAAGTGCCTAGAAATAACAGGAGTCAATAGAAACATCAGAAACTTTGTACAAAGATCAATGGCACAATGGAAGTGCTGGTCAATGGCGATAGACTGGGAGAGGTTAACATCAAGAGAGGAATCTTTCAAGGAGACCCACTATCACCACTACTGTTTGTCATGGCATTGTTTTCTCTGTCAACAAGACTGAACAAGTCAGGCCATGGCTGCCTATCAGACATCAACAATATCCGCCAGGCTATCTCACCTCCTTTACATGGACAATCTGAATCTGTAGGGAAAAACACCATCTGAAATGGAATCGCTGCTCAACACTATCCAAATATACAGCTGAGAAATTGCAATGGAGTTTGGACTGAACAAATGTGCCACCCTTACTACCAGCAGGGTAAAAATAGTGAAAACTGAAGGAATCAAGATGCCCTATGGAAATAACATCAAGAGTCTGGATGAAGACGATCACTACAAATACCTGGGTATCCTTCAGGCTGACAACATCAAGCACACTGAAGTCAAGAAGAAGGTTAGTAGTGAATACATCAGAAGAGTGGAGAAGTTCTTTAAGTCCAAACTCAGTGGTAGAAATACCATCAAGGCGATTAATACCTGGGTAATTCCAGTCATCAGCTGGAATAGTCACTGGACTCAAGCTGAACTAGAAGCCCTGGATAGGAAGACCAGAAAAATAACAACAATGAATCATGCCCTTCATCCATGCAGCAACATTGACAGACTCTATTTACCAAAGAGGACATGGAATGTTGCAAGTACACCAGACAGCTGAGGAAGAAAAAAGGGCATTGGAAGAATATCTGAAGGACAGTGAAGAAGATGCACCAGTACGTGCTAGTATACCATGAAGGCTTACTGAATACCAAAGAGACCAAACTGGCCTATAAGAAAGACCAAATGAAGAATAGAAAAGAGACATGGCAAGGCAAAGTATTACATGGCCACTACACAAAAAAACTAGCAGGCAAAGCAGACAACAACAAGACCTGGCAATGGCTAAGAGCAAGAAAGTTGAAGAAAGAGACAGAGGAGCTAATTCTGGCTGCACAAGACCAAGCCTTAAGAACAAATGCATATAAAGCCAGAACTGAAAAGACAGCAAATGCCATCTCTGCAAAGAAGCTGAAGAAACAGTGGGCCACCTAATTAGCTGCTGCAAGAAGATCACACAGACTGAAAACAATGGCATGACAAAATAGCAACAATAGTGCATTGGAATATCTGCAAGAAATACCACTTGCCTGTAAGCAAGAACTGTTGGGCCACAAAACAAAGTAATAGAAAATGAAGAAGCTAAAGTACTGTGAGACTTCAGAATCTAAACAGACAAGCATCTGCAATGGAACATCCCAGACTTAACAATTGTTGATAAGAAAGACAAAAAAGTCTGGATAGTAGACATTGCAATACTTGGAGACAGCAGAATAGAAGAGAAAGAACTGGAGAAAATCACAAAAGACCTGCAAATAGAACGACCGTGGCTAAAGAAAGCAAGGATAGTACCAATAGTAATAGGTGCCTTGGGTGCAATTCCAAAACATCTAGAGTGCCACTCGAACACCATTGGCATTGACAAAATCACCATCAGTCAATTGCAAAAGGCAGCTTTACCTGGAACAGCTTACACCCTGCGATGAGACCTTTAATATTATTAAACAACATCTGCCTATCCCAGGCCCTTGGGAAGGACTCAATAGGTGGACAAAAATGCCAAATCCAGTCTAAACATCTGGCTGACTGTGCAACCAACCATAATTTATTAAATTTATATGCCACCAGACTCCCAGAGACTTTGGATGGCTTTCAATTGTTAAAACATTTAAAAAACAAAGAACAATACAGAAAACATAAAAACAGCACAAGACAAAGGGACATCGGTGGCAGAGGGGAAGGAAGAAAGGGGCATCAATAATCCTCTCCAAAGCCTGGGTGAAGTGCCAGGTCTTTAAGGCCCTACGAAATCCCGGTAGGGTGGGAGCCATTTGAATTTCAGGGGGAATCTCATTCCAGAGGGCAGGTGCTGCTACAGAGAAGGCGCACTTCTGGGGTCCCAATAGTGGCACTGTTTAATTGATAGAACCTGAAGTGTGCCAACCCTGCCAGATCAAACTGGTCGGGCAGATACTATGAGAGACATGTGGTCCCTCAAGTAACGAGGCCCTGATTACTTGTAAGGTTTTATAGGTAGGAACCAGCACTTTGAATTGCATCCAGAAGCAAGCAAACTGCAACCAGTGCAGCTAGCGAAGCAGAGGTGTTACATGGGCATATCGAGGCATGCCATCACGGCCCATGCCACTGCATACTGTACCAGGCGGTCTTCAAGGGCAGGCCCATGTAGAGCATGTTGCAGTAGTCAAGCCATGAGGTGACCAGGGCATGAGTGACTGTCTGAAGGGCCGCCCGATCTAGGAAAGGGCACAACTGGCGCACCACAGGAAGCTGGGCAAAAGCCTTCCTGGCCACAGCAACCACCTGCTCATTGAGCAGGAGCTTTTAGTCCAGGAAGACCCCCAAATTATGTGCCATCCTTGAATGGGGAAGTGCAACCCCATCCAAGGTTAAAGTTGGAATATCCCCAGATCTGGATGGTCCAAACACCCACAGCCGTTCGATCTTGGTAGGATTGAGTCAGAGATGGATGCTTTGGCAAGAGACATATATCAGCTCTGCCATATCCGGGCAGAGCTTGCCATTAGTTGCCCAAAGAGACTCCGTCCTGTCATCTTTATCAACCAGGCCAACAGGCAACATCTCTCTTCTTCCTGGCAATGAAGTAGAGTGTCTGGACAATGTAGTTCCATCCTCTGCAAGTGTCCTAATCTCTTCTCCAGGCTGTTTCTGGAATTAGGAGCTCCCTCCACCAGGAGAAATTTTCACCAAATAAATGGCTGTTTTCAGTCTTGGCCACATGAACTACAAGTACAAATGCTTGTTCATTATTCAAGGGCTTTAGGTAGTGTATGACTACAATATAAAATCAGGATACTAAGGCTCTGATCTTCATCAGACCCACCTTATCCTGGAGTTCACCTAAAAAAACTTTCCTAAAAGAAAAATAAAGATGAAATGTGGCTCAGCTTGGCTGTTTCTCATTTAAGAAGTTTGTTGCAAAGAGTACTTAAATACAGAAACTAAATGCAATGTCTTTTTGCTCAGGGGTTTAAAACATGGCTGAGTGCCTTTCCATACCATGCATGCCTGTTTGCTGTTCAAACAGCCACTTAAACAGCAGGTAGGTGGAGTTCCACTTGGAGGGGCATCCTGAGGGGTCAGGTTTGGGTAGGGGAAGCTTCACTTGGCAGTAGTCCTGCATTTGTCCTTCCTTTGCACTCTGATAGAAATAATCAGCAACCACAGAGGCAACTGGGAGGACCTTGTTGCTGGCCTCCTCCAAACCAAGGCCCTCCTGAATGACTAGATGCAGTTTATGGATGATGTGGCTGATGCCAGCAAACTATTCCTGATGGGGTTGAATCTCATATGTTGGTACCACTGTCTATGGCCATGAAGACACAATTGAGGCTTCGCTGCTCAGACAGTCAGTCTTCAAACATGCAATTCATTATATTGCTCATTTTAGCTGAACCCAGCATAAATCAACACCTTCATGTGCCTAGATCTCATGTCATTGAATGTGCTGAGGCTTACAGCAGCAGATTCCCCCTTGATCTGGTCCCACCCACAAGTGCCCAGATGTTCATATTCTACCTTGACTGGTCCTGTGTCTAACATTATAACTGCAAAGGCCAGCTGCTCTGATACTTCCTCTGGGTATCATTGATAGTACCAGAGGGGCGACCACCATGCTGAAGGGCTAGCCATTCAGAGCCATCATCTGTGCAATAGCATGTGTCAAGTCCAATCCTTTGGAGCACTCTGCCATTTGATGACTGTACTCTGTCTGAATGCAGGTATCATACTGGTTGTCTCCTGAAGACATTGGTGCAAAGGATACTTGAATTACGCCTAATTAGGTGATGAAGCATTCCTAAGATTAAAAGTAGCCTAGGATCTTTCCCTCTGCTGACCCATGCTTTGCAGTGGCTACAGGCAACATAGTATGGTTTTTCAAATTCAACTGGATATGCTCCCATACCATGCTACCTTAGTTCTACAGCATGTTCTGCCGGTGCCTCTGGGTCTCCTCCACCACTAATAATAGACTCTGAATCAGGAGGAGCAGTACTCTGAAGTACTGAAATACTGTCTATGCATGCACATGTAGACAACCAGGGACAACTTTCAAAGCAGCCCTTTAAGTCTTTCAAAGCTACAGCTGCTTTAATGCTTCTGTGCCTCACTCTCACTTTGACATTATACAAATCACCTCTTTCAAATGCTTTGCACTACTCTACCACACTCATCATATACTAATCACCTTCACAAGGAGACTTATGTTTAATTGAGTAACTTGCAATTAGGGGTGCTAGAGAGGAGAGAGGTAGTACATAGTTTTCTAGGAGATAGTTACTGTCCTCTAATGTTCTTATTGCCAGTTTTCTTTACACCTTGCTCCTTTTATGCCCAGCTGAGAAGAGGATGAGGAAGATGATTGTTCCCCTGTATGGATAGCTCAATTACCAGTTGAACAAGAAATACCAAGCACAAGAATTTATACTAAATACTGCATCTGGAACTGACATTCAGTCATGTATTCTACAGAATCCAGAACCCAAATTTGTCACATTCCACTATTCTTCTACTTTTCTTATAGTATCCTTTGTAGCTATTTTTTCTGATTTGGGGTTCCTTGCAAAACCAAATGCATCCACATATAATCTGGTGAAATATGGAGTAGTCTGCTAGGGAGCTGATGATACGGCCGGTTAAAAAGTCTTGGCTGGCTGTGTTGCTTGTTCTGTATTCTCATCGTACTATCTACCCTTCCTGTCCTTTATCCATGGAGCCCTTTCGGAAATGTTAGAATACACAAGAGACAAGATTCAACCATCTTATAATAATAATTTATATGATTTACATTTATATAAACATTTATGTACGATTTATATTTATCTTGTAATCATATCATAAGCTAAGACTCTTCAGTACACCTGATCATCTAAGTATGCTGTAACACCCAAATTAAACCTATATGTGGGTAAATCCTCATTGAGAGTATAAACTGAAATATATTTTACCATTTATTTTGTTACATGGGCCTTCTTGATCTTCTGTCCCACACACTTTTTAAATAAGAATTTTGTTATAATTTGGAGCAGGAGCTGAATGTGTGCTGGGAACTGCTCTCCTTGTGAGTCTAATATGTTTGGAAGTAGTTAACTATATAGAAGTGTACAAGAGAGATGAGGAGAAGCAGATTGGATTGCCCTATCTTCTTGGGCAGATAAGTAATTTATACTTCTGAAAACTTTTCTGCTCCAAGATCAGAGGAAAGGGAATGGTGCAACCCAACTTATTATTTAAAGACTCTACCTACTTTGCATGTAAGTTGGAGAGCTTCTGTTAGAGGGTGATCTGTGTAGGAGAGCCAACACAGAGACCTTCTGGGGCACTTCTGCATGAGGCTTCTAACACCAACTGAAAAACAGCTTTAGCCCTCTGCATTCTTACAACATTGGTTGTGAGCTGTGGTACAAACCAAACAGAAAAATTAAAACAAAATACATTGTTCTCCATTTACAATGGCAAAGTTCTCTCTTCCCATTGGCTGCTACTCTTGCCACTATGTTGGTGGGCTTCGTCTGGCTTGGCTTTCTGTTCTCAGGTCCTTAAAGGAGAAAAGTGCCACATACAGCCACAAATACACTTTTTTTGCACACAAACAAATGCACACCACCCTGCAGATTCTGCTTTAAAATGCAGTTAGGATTAATCTGGGCTGCGTTTGCAGATCTTTAAATTATTTAATCCTTAAATTAAATTAAATTGTTTTGAAAGTTGTTCTAGCTTAAGCGAATGAAGAAAAAGTGAAATTGTGGACATTTTACGGGAGATAGAAAAAAAACAAAATTATGATATATGGTTGTGATGATTAGTAAAATTAATAGATTATAGAAAACGGATGGTAAATTGTAATCTTAGAGTAAGAGTTTAGTGTGTGCTTTACTTATATCTGCTGTAAAAGAAGCCGGAAGTAATTTTTTTGTATTTGTTTCTTTTTCTGCACTTCTGCTTTCCTTCTTTCTCTTTATTCTTTCTCTTTATTCTTTTTCTTGAATATTAGTTCTTGTTAGTTTTTATCTTTCTGTTTTTAAAATGTAATGAAGTTATCATAAAAGAAAAAGTGAAATTGTCATCTGTTTGCCTCTTCTTTTCAGCAGGGGACCAGCTGGCGTGCTTTGCCTTTTTTTTAACAACTGCTGGGGGAGGGAGGAGCCATGAGCAGTTTTTTTCCATCCCCATTTGGAAAGATAATTTTTTCACTCCACAACTCAGTCTTTCTGTCTCTCTCTCTCTTCCTGCCCTGTCACCATCTTCCTCTCTCCAGCCAACACAGCAGTATGCAGCCATGGTTACAGTTATTGGAGAAAGTATTTGGCTGTAAAAATTAGGGCTACCAAATCTGAGCTGCAAAAACCCAGATGATTACTATATGGAAGAGAGAGATACAAAAAACCACTACTACCATCTAGTGGTTATCCAGATTTTTGCAGCCCCGATCTGGTGCCCCCAACCACCTTTCACCACCACTGCTAACACAAGGCTTTAATATTATTGCATCTGTATATCAAGAGGCTAATGATTGGTCCTATAGAAATTTAGAAAAACAATCTGTGTTTTTTCCTACCTAAAGAAAACTAGGGAAATGGCAAGGGGAAGTTACAGTTTATTTGCTTCTCATATGTGATGCGTGAAACTGTACGCTTTGCTTTTTGAACCTGTAGTACCTTGAGGATGGGCACTGATATATAGATACAGCACTCTCTGGTTGGCTGGAGGAAGAGCATTTACTGGACTATGGTGTTCCATGCCTGTTCTGTGCTTCAAGACTGGCAAACAGGCAATTGCAGGTCTCTTTCAAACTGGTTTATAAAGGATTGGAAAATAGGAAAGGTGTATTTTTTCTCTTCCTTTTACTCTGTGTAAATGTGTTTTTTTATATAAATTTTAACTATGTATTTATTTTTTGTTTTAATCTGTTGTAAGCTGCCCAGAGTCCCCCATTGGGGGAGATGGGTGGGGATAAGTTTGATAGATAGATAGATAGATAGATAGATAGATAGATAGATAGATAGACAGACAGACAGACAGACAGACAGACAGACAGACAGACAGACAGACAGACAGATAGATAGATAGATAGATAGATAGATAGATAGATAGATAGATAGATAGATAGCTTTGAAAAACCTATCTTGTAAAACTTAATGTCTGGACAGGTTCATAACAAGACAGATGGTTCCACACTACAGATAGCTGGGCACCAAAGCACTTAGGACATTAAAATTTAAAGCAAATATCTGGAGCCTGGAAACCAATTTTTAATCAGTGCATATCTTTCAGTATACGTAGCTTTGATGTAATAATGATAGTGTCACATCTTGTACCAACTAAGCTTCTGGATATTCTTCTGAGATAGCCTGAAGTACAGAGTGTTGCAACTGTGTCCCATATGATTCATTTTTGTTTATTATGTTATTTAGGTTTGCAGAATAGAGTGCTAATCACCAAATATGATTTGTGGTGATTTGAGAAATATTCTAAAATAGTTTTAATAACAGCATGCCTGGTACAGCAAAATGAAACAAAACCTCTAGCTTTTTTGGGCTACTGTATCTTAAATTAAAAGTGTCCTACTTGTAACTATTGCCCTTTTTCCTCATGAGTAAGGAAGTAATATTCCTAATACATATTCTGCTGCAGAAAAATGTATGCCTTTGGACTGTAGCACTGAGGAAAATTGTTGGGAATACCTTGGATCTCAAGAAGAACAAATTGCTACTAGATGAAATAAAATCAGACTCCTCTCTAGAAGGACTAATAATGAAACTAAAATCTTAATATTTTGGACACATAATGCAAAGGCAGGAATCATTGGATCATATCCTGATGCTTGGAAAAATAGAAGGCAATTGCCGGCAGAAGACAAGGTGGCAAGATGACAAAAGCATGAGCTTACGGCAACTCAGAGAAGTTACTGACAGATAATCCTGGCAAACTTTTATCCTGCAGGTCATGAAGAACCAAAAGTAGCTGAACAACTGAACAACCACCATTCCAACTGAATACTGAAATATTTTTGCTGCCTAAAAATGTGAAGAAAAATGATATAAGTAATGAAAGCCCCCTACTCCAGCAGGAACAGAAACTCACAATAAGAGTCAATTAAAAGAGTCTATTCAAGGAAAAATTAACAAGAAATTTGTTAGCAATCTTGCTCCCTTGCTCAACCAGAAGTGATAAAAAAGGAATAATACATGAGCAGGAAGGTTTTAATTAAAGTTGGAAGGAATCTTTACTAAACGGGTCTAATTTCTGAGCAAATCTTAGGGAAGAATCCTGATTATGCAAAAAGACATTGCTGGAGGGTGTAATGGTATATTAAATACTGAGTGAAACTTAATTTCACCTGTAGATGTTTGCAGAAGGTAAAACCTCATATCAAGAGATTTTGTGTGGAAGCATGCAAGAGGTAGGTAGTGAGTTTAGAGCAGAGGTTCTTAAGCTTTTTCTGCCATGGACACAAAAATACATAGATGTAAACTGTATTATCAACAAACACCAATTATACTCAAATGCAGTTATGAAAATATTTTAAAATAATAAATATGTAATACAGTAATACAAGAGCCAGTTTGGTGTAATGGTTAAGGTACCAGGCTAGAAATCAGAATACTGGGAGTTCTAGTCCCGCCTTGGGCACAAAGCCAGTTGGGTGACCTTGGGCCAGTCATTCTCTCTCAAGAAGGCTGTGGCAACCACTTCCAAAAATCTTGCAAAGAAAACTCCAGGGACTAGTCCAGGCAGCCAGCAGGAGTCAACACTGACTTGAAGGCTCACATACAAAAAAATACAGTAATGTATGTACATGCTTCTTTATTAATCCATTAAATCAATAACAAGACCATAAATACATTTAAAAGACGGTTAAGTTAAAACAAATTTTAAAAGAAGACAAATTGTGAAGTGGTCTTTGACAAGGGAACACGCATGTCATGCTGGACATCCAATCAATTTCAATTTTTTGTTTTGATGGTTATAAACGTTGAAAATCCTGGTTCACAAAGATACATTGTTGCAAATGGAATTAAAACTTCCATTAGCTCGTTTTGAAGGCAAAGATTGGCCTTTGTCATGAACACCAGATTTCTCTAAGACTTTTTCTGAGTTAAACACGAATTGTATTAAGCTTCCTTACTTAAGATCAATGAGTTCATATTTGCCTAGGTCAGCATTATTGATGTAGTTTATATCAGAAAGAAAAGGATTTGCAAAACCATGGTTGAACCTTAATGCCATCAGGTAGAAATAACTTTGTAAGAGTTTTGCTTTTTTAGGGTATAATAATTTTAAACAGTGAGATTTATTGAAGTTAACAAACATTTTAGGAGTCTAGAGGTGATAAAGTACTTTGTTGCCTACATTCATTACTGTTTGAAAAGCTAAATTTCAGTTAGAGGTTAGTGAAAATAAACTTGTAATTGTTTTCCCATCCAAATTCATGCACTTTCTGAAATCTGTTCACAGACCCTCAAGAGGTCCATGCATCCCAGGTTAAGAACCCCTGCTTAATTACAATGTGTGCTCTATCTTTTGGATAAATTATTGAGAAATATTAATAAATTGCCTTTATTTATGCTCCTGAAAGAGTTCTGTTTTGGGACATGCATAACCATGCAGTGATCTGTCCCATTTGCTAGGTCTCAAACTGACTTCACTGCAAATAATCAGGTGTCCTTACAAAAAACAGTTAAGGACTGTTCAACCCTTGTTCACTGTAAAAAAAATCTGGCAAGAATCTGTCCTTATTTGTTAGATTTGGTAAGAATGATTTTATACATTTGGGGTAGGAAAATTCTGCCTAGACCCTTTAAGATAAAAGTGTGGATGACTCAGACCCCTGTTCATGTACAGAGGGTTGATTCCTCTTTGGGAAATTTAAGAATAATGTTTCATTATTCATAATGCTTCAAGTAGCATTTGTAACTTTGCTAGTTGTTATTTGTACAGTTTGCGTTCCTCACATATTTCATACAGTTGCTGGCTCTTGCAGAAAACAAGACTAAATAATTTTTAATAAAAGTCTTGAGTGTTCTGAAACATTTCAGTGTATCCCTTCAGTATTCTGACCCCATCCAGATAAGCTGCTTGTTGTAGCACATTTATCTGAGTTAAACTGGCTCACAGAAAATAAGACTGTCAACCACAATTGCTCAGTGCCTGGATGTTCTCTTTTTCCCCCAGCAACAGGTGGAGAAGACAGGAGCTCAACCAAGCTAGATGACAGTGAGGGGACTAAGCCTCCAAAGCGTTTAGGGCATCTTTTTTTTTTCTTTTGAAGCTATCATTTTGCAAATACAGAGACTGCCTGATTGATCTCTGTTCTGTTCTTCACTACCAAGGAATCTGCATATCTTGGATAGGATGGAAACAGAGTGAATTTCAGCTAATTTGTATTAACAAAAGTAGGGGCTTTAATGAATCAAATGTTTCTGATTCAATCTCTCCGCATCCTTGCAGATCCTTGCTGTAATTTAATGCCACTTTACACCATACGACTCACTATCCAAACTGCATTCCTTGGAGATTTCTCTCACTCCACTTAAGAATGCAACTGGTATAGC
The DNA here is from genome assembly GCF_059951505.1 of Python bivittatus. Lineage (NCBI taxonomy): Eukaryota > Metazoa > Chordata > Lepidosauria > Squamata > Pythonidae > Python > Python bivittatus. Next base: position 8,225,329 of record NW_028277124.1, on the reverse strand, counting down.
AAAGACTTGTAACCTCAGCCAAAATTCCTCTCCCCCCCCTGCTTTTTTAATTTTTAAGTATTCGCTTGATAATAAACTTGAAAGTTTGCAACTATTTTATAACATTTTTTCAATTTTTGAATTTTCTCATGACCAGCACAGCTACCATTGGATATTATACATCCATATTATGTTAGTCAGCCAGCACAAATCTTACTCAGTGGATGTGTGCTTGATTATTGCCATCTCTTCACCTTGATTATGTTCATCAGTAAAACAGGCATTTTGCATATTTTTGTTATTCAGCTTCACCACCATACTGTTCTTGCTTCCTCTTTTTCAGAGCGTCATTACTTCTGAATTCTTTTCCTTCCTCCCTTCTAAACAGATAGTAATATCTCTCGCAGTCTATCTCTGCACATTATCTTGCTTTTAAGCTATAATAAATTCCTGTTTCTTACACTTTCTCTTTATAGGTTTTTCCATCATATTACCCTGCTACATATTTTGGCTCTCTCAGAAAACCTGACCTATAATAATAACAGCTACAACATGAATTCAGACATTATACTGGGCCTTGCTTTTGCTTCTGTCTCTCCCTCCCACTTACCCTTTCTTGTTCTCCCTTTTTATCATTGGTGTGTCACATTGGTCCCCTCCCTGTGCCTCTCTGTTATTAATGATGCCTCTCCCCCCCTTCTGTCTTCTGCCCCTGCTCCAGTTATTATGGGTAAATTAATCAGTTTTTACACTTTTGTATAAACAAATAACGCATCAACAAAACACTGGAAAAATCCACATAATTTGGAAATATTAAAAAGTACATTTGTAATCTTTGGAAGACATAAAAATATCTATATTCCATATTTCTATCCAAGTGGACATTTGCATGGTTGGAGGTAATCTATTAGAAATTGCTTTGCTACTATAACTCTGTAATAAAGGCCAATTATAAGTAAAAATAATTCTTACCTAAATTATGCTTTGAGACTCTTTGTTCTTATGTAAATTTTTCACACAATGCTATTTCCTACAATTTTAAATAACATTAATGCAAAGAAAGATGTACTTTAGCTTCCCAATGTTTCCTTAGGCTATATCTTGCAGCCAACAATAACAATTGATCTGAATTCTTATGTGGCATCATTTTATAAGTCTGGACAATAAAACTACACTACAATTAGTTACCAAAATGGTAGGTTTTTTCAAACATCTTCTATAAGCTTTCTACCAGAATAAGTACTTCAATGAAGATTGTCCCAAGAGATGGTAATATGTACCAATTTGATTACAATCCCTCTAACACAATCTGGAAATATTTTGATTAATATAATGCAATTCCAAATGTAATACCATCTAGGAATTATTTTTATGGATTTTTTTAAAATATAATTTACCAATACAGGATTGAGGACAGAGCCAGTGTGAGACAGTAGTTGACGTATTGAACTAGCAGCAGGGAAGCCCAAGTTCTAGACCTCTCTTAGGCGCAGAAGCCACCTGGGTGACCTCAGGCCAGTCTTTCCCTCTTGGCCCTAATTAGCATCAGGCTCTACAACAAGATGGCTGATAAACAAAAACCCTCAATGCAACATGCACTGATAGTTTCACTGTAGGAACTAAACAAGGGCAGTGCAAACTCAAACAGACCTTGAAACCATGCAGAACAAATGCTAAGAACAGCAACTCATACAGAATTTAGTGGGATGAACACCATAATGAATTCTGAGATGACTTATTAAGTTCAGATCCCAATTTTTATTCAGCAGAAATAGATTTCCATCCATAGTCATCTCTAATTCTATAAAGTTCTCTATTGTCCTGTGCCTAGAACTGATCATATTCATCATGTATTTAAAACTTAGGTGCTCAAGGAAGGAAGAAGAGGGAAATATCACAATATAGGGAAATTTAGTTAGATTTCCTTTCTCTCTCTCTCTCTCTCTTTTATCTCCTGCTTTTAATTTCTTTTGCTCACTAACTCTTTTCTTTTCCTCTTTTTGCATAATGTTGCTCACCACAAAAAGGAATAGTAAGGTATGTATGTATACTGTATATGTATATATATGGAAGCTGATTAACTCTATAATTGATTGTGAGGGTTCTGACAATGTGCATGTAATATTAGGATGAAATGTGTTGCCCTAATAAACTGGCAGTCAAATGTTTTGTTTGTCTTGTTATAAACACACAACACACACACACAGAGTTAGATATACATTAAGAAATAATTCGTTATTGTTTATGAACCCAAGTAACAGACAAAGGAATTAAAGGTACTTGAAACAAGAATAGAATTCCATACAAGGTGGTGGTTTAATTAATAACAGCTCTTCATTTGTTGCTCTAATTGGATAATAGTTTACACGCTATCTAGATCTGTCTTCAAAGGGAGGAAAATCTATGAGAAGAAGCTCTAACTGATGCTACAAGGCAATGGCAGCACCATGTCCTTATCCTTCATCCACCAGAGAAGAGGGCTTTAAATGGATGAATATAAAAACATACCTAGTAAGTTTAAAGGAATGAAAGATTTGATGGATGTACTTCAGGCATCTGTTGTTACAGTTACAGCCGGAATTGATAAAACAGAAACTAACTTCCAATTTGTTGAAAGACAAACAGCTTCTGATACTATGGTAAAAACATGACAGAAGGCTGATGAAATGCTAGAATCCAAGCTTATGAATCTGGAAGCATAATTGCACAGGAGCTTCATAACATTATTGGGACTGCTGAAGAGTCAGAAAAAGAAAGCCCAGCAGTCTTTACTGAAGCCTATATTTAATTCCTAAAATATATATATATATATACATTATACACATTGTGCTAACCGGAAACTTATTTAATACATGAATGTAGGTGTTAAAATATTGTCTGGGATTCTTGCTTACCAATTTCAGATTGTACTAGCAAACCTGATATTTCTTGATCAAGCAGAATGTATTTGTCATGCATATACAATTAGTAAACCTTGTAGCCTCAAATAATGCTAGGATAAATCCTACTGTAATTATTTCACCAGCTGCAGAGAAGGATTTTGATAAAATTAATTGGAATTATCTAGCACTATGGGCTTCACTAAAAAAAAGGACTTGGGATAAATTTAGTATTTTATATATGAATAAGCTGTCATTGGTAATTGATATCATGTGCAGTATTTCTTCATAAACTATATTATCAAAAATGTAATGCATGGTTGTGCGTGTTTATCTGAAGAAATGGTCTCTGTTTTTTACTCAGGAAGGTTCAATTGCCAGAGAAGGAAGTTTTCATTCTCCAGGTTTAAGTTTGTATCTGAACTTCTTTCTAAGGTTAATGAATGGCAACTTTTGCCTACTGGAAGTTTGCCTCATTGGCCACCTTGCAATTGCCAGTTGGATCATGTTAGGGTACCTATTTTAGAAAGTATGAAATTTCCACTCCTAGTATATTATTAGTTAGAGCACACTAATCTACTAGGAGTGAAAATTTCATACTTTCTAAAGTATGAAAATACACTAACTTTCATACACTAACTCTGGTTTAATACTCTTTGTCATGCTAAATTAACATTTATGAGGGAATCCAAGGTTCAGAAAAGCAAGGCAATTGTTGCTGGAGGACCTGGACATAGACCTGAGAGCAGTTAATAAGATTAGATTATGGTTTTGCTAGTGTCAGCCTGATGAGGTAGGTCAGACAGGAAACATGAGCAGATGAGCTAATTCTACTTTATTGTAAAGCTACATGAACAGAATCTAGCAAGTCTGAAAGTACAAATCTCCTCTCCATCTCCTTTACAGCCCGAGAAACTAGGGAGGGTCCCTTCTGAGCCTCTGCCCTGCCCACTATCCAGCTGTAGGCTATGCTGTCTCTTATCTGATCCTTGGCAGCGTCTCTTTGCCCAGTCTCCCAAGGTCCTTCCCATATACCATTACACTTAGAGAACTGCAATACAGATATAATTTGTGGAAAATATAGAGTGGCAATATCTTTTAAACTGAAGGTATTTTTACATCTATTTATAGGTTGGTAGTGTTAGCACTAGAGTATTCATATGTCTATAATAGCTACTTATGAATTGGGTATTGGAATATCCAGTAAACTGAGCTTTTACAACTACAAGAAAAAATGTTATTATAGGATACCACTTCTCCATCAATTGTATAATGGCCTGAAAACTCTCCCTTTCTGCATTTGGACAGGCATTTTATCAACAAAGCCACAACTGGAGGAATATTTAAAAAATCAGACTGCATATACTGGATTGCATTTAATTTCCAATTTGTTTCCTATTGTTAAATGACTTAAATGTTAATAAATTACAACAAGGTAATTAAAATTCCATTCATGGTAACTTCATAGATACCTCCTTTTTTTTCTTGCAACAATACAGATGTGGTTTATTATTACCTTCTTCCAGGATTTTTTCCTCCAGTCCAGCTTACAACCCTAGTATTTTCTGGTGGTTTCTATACCATAAATTATTGGTGTTAAATATATGGGTTAAATTTAGGAAACTGAAGAGAGTAGGTGATAATCAGGGAAAGGTAGAGGATGAACCCCTTGGGCAAGAAGTACATATAGTGACTAAATGCAGGGTTTCTACATCAAATGAAAGACAAGGAAAGGTATCTTAAGAATGTCAACAAATTAAAGAAAATGACAAGAAAAGGAAAATGACAGATATTTCTGAGAAAAATCAGAGAAATCCCAGGAAATTTTACAGTTAACGTAGAAATTACTCAAGAATAATCATAGTAAAGATCTAATAGAGGCAAATAAATTTAAATGGGGATGGAATGACTATATTAAAAGCCTTAAAAATGGAATTGTAGAATAACAAAACAGATCTAGGGAGGGAAGCTGTTCAGGAACCATCTTGAAAGTGAAAGAAGCAATAAAATATCTATTGGACTGTTTAAAGCTGCTGAAAAAGCAGTAGTTAAAATGCAGTCAGCTCTGTATCAGCCAGTGTGGAACAAGATCCAGAAAGACTGGGAAAGTTTATTTATATATTACATGCCGAAGTGACCAAACCATTCCATTGCATTTTCAAATAAGTAAAGCTTTGTTTAAGATGCTAAAAAGAATAGAGCCCTGTGTGGAAGGGAAAATGCAAACAAACAAGCAGGTTTCAGAGAAAGCAAGATACCAGACTGGATGGCTAACATAAGATAGATAAAGGAGAGAACAAGAAAAAGAAGTAGGCATGTCTTTGTTATATTGACTACAGCAGTACCTTTGATTATGTAAGTGATGCCAAAATTTGGAATATATTAAGACTAATGAGTGGGTGTGAATGCCTGATCCAGGAAACTTTACAATAAGCTACTGTAATTTGGAGAAATAGAGTACAGTAGTTTAGAACAGAGAAAGGAATGAGGTAAGAATGCATATTTCTTTAATGTTTGTTTGTTTGTTTATACATCACATTTATATAATTATTATAAGAATGGCAGGACTGGAAGAGCTGCTTCCTGATTTTAATTGTAACTGACAGAAACTTAGCCTAAGTCACTCTGGGAATTTTGTTTTCCAATAAATATTCAATAGAAAATTCAGTATAATTGCCCAAAATGGCAATGTGTGTATATGCAATCTACGGCTGCCAGATTCCATATGAAACGTGGAGAACAGAAGATGCTCTTCAGAAACAACTTCCCATCTGCTACCTGGACAAACTCTCAAAGAGAGAAGAATCCCAGCCTATTCTCCCTATAGACCTTGTAAGGGGAGTATATATAGTCTTGCCCAAGCAAAAGCAATTCAATAGATGAAATGGCTTAAACAGGTACTAGCAAAAACTTCCAATGTTAAGATTCCAAGTATAGCACAAATATTTAGGTAGTGGTTAGCAGGTGGGGAAACAAATGCAAGGGAAGAGGATAATAGATTACCAAAAGGTGTTTTTTCGGGGGGTATGTTTTTACTTATATTTTGTTAGTAGTTGTTTATCTTCTACTTTGTTTTTTGTATCTTTAGTCTTATGAGATATCTGTTTAAATAATCTGTCAAAAGGTATGCAATCAATCGAATAAATACATAGGTAATGACATGAAGGCTGCTAAAATCAGCAACTAGCCAAAAAAAAATTCCAGAATGGCTTGGTAAACAAAAAGAAGCAGCACAGAATGATCCAAACGGGAAATATCTCAGTCTTTGCTTTATCAGATACACTCATTGGATAAAGAAATGCAGGAAATACCCAGTACCGTGGGCTCTTAGGGTTCCAGGCCAGGGCTGTCCTAAAGATACATATATTCAGCCAGAGTTGCAGGGCAAGCAGTCAAAGCTGGACTTCCGAAGGGCCTTATCCTGCCTTCAGGAAAATGACTATGCTATTGCTAGTAAGAAACTGACTTGTGCATGCTTTAAATTCAAAATGTATTCCCTTGAGCTGTAAAGAAGTGAAGAGGTTGCTCTGTTGCTGAAGACTTTTATTTATTTTTATTGCTTTAATATACACGGAAAAGAACAAGAGAAATAAACTAAAAAAAAAACACACACACCAAAAAAATTTTTTGTTATATACAGAAAAAAAACCATTCAGCCCAAGTTTTTAAACACATTTTTAAACCTTCAGCATAAACTGAACCAAAGTAATAATGCCCCTACTTGATCTCTTACGTGTCTGTGTATGTGAGCAGGTGCTATTTTTCAGTCTGGAATTGTCCCAGAGTTTTAAGTTTGCGTGTGAATAATGGTCAAAATTCTACTGCTGCCCAAACATTATACTGTAGCCTTTAATAAAGGAAATCAATTAAAATATTGGTAAAAATGAAACCTAGCCCTTGCCATATCAGAGGTGTCACATAATACCTTCTAACTGTGCTCATGGTGTATTTTTTTATTTGATGCCTTGCATTCCATCAAGAAATTGAAGTCAAAATACTGTATATGTCTAATGATAGAACTGAAAGTCAAGAGATTAATCTCATGATCACGATCATATATTTTCTTCTTATATGTCTTCTTATATTAAGACATTTCCTAATATTGTACCATTAAAGACTTTAATAACAGCAGGAACTTACTGGGGGTCTTTAGCATAAACAAAAATGAAACAACAAAGCAGTATGAGTAACTGATGCTTTGTGGGAAGCCTAATTTATATTGTATTAGGAAAGCAGTGATAAAATGACTGAGTTGTTCCATGATTTGATCATCTAATATCCAGCTGAAGTAAACTTCTCAAAGTCTATAACTTTAGATTTAGTGTAACTGATCTGCAAGGAATTTCTTTTACAATAAAAGGAAAATTTGGATAACAAATATTTAAGCCCAGATCTAGAATGATAGATTACTACATCATTTACATACATCAAAAGATAGTTTGGCAACTCTTGCTCAGGCTCATTTAAGATACTTTTCAGTTCATTCAAATATACAGATAAAGTATATGAACAAAGTGATGGCTAAGACAGATTTTTGTCCACCCACCCTTTTCCTGACATGGGGTATCTTTAGTCAGCCCTGAATTGCTGAGTTCAAGGAGGCTGTTGCTGTAAGGAACTTAATGAGATGAAGCACTCTTCTCAATAGGCAAATTTTCTAATTTATGAGATAACTTATCCATTATGCCCTCATAACCTTGAAAGTTGCATAAAGTTTACCCTTTATAGTTCCTGAATATTTTTCAATAAGGTAGCAATATTTCACCATTATCCTCTGGGAAGCATTAATTATTGCATTAACTTAGAGGAATTGGGATAACTACACACCAGTTTCTAGGATTTGAACCTGGGATATAATGTTCTGTGTTGATCCAGATCTCCTTTAAGTGAAGTTTAAACTTCATGGAAGGCAAATAGACATTAACAATAACACCAAACCTGCTAGATTTGAATTTCAAACAAATTTCAAGCCCAGTTTTTCTGTGACTTGCTTGCACTTGAAGTTCATCTGAAATTCAAATCTAGCAGACTTTTTCTTGAAGATACTACTAGTGCCTAGATTTTCTATAGTTGAGTTATATCAAAATAATATAGGTACTGGAGAAAATCTTGTCCCTCTTTAGATTTTCCCAGCTAGCTATGTTCTGGGACATTATCTTTAGGTAAGTTAACTTGAGTCAAGAGATGTCAGACAGTGAGACATATCAGGTTAAATCTCATCATGAAAAATATTCTCATTGCCAGTATCACTACATTAGAGGTAATTACTTCTGGTTTGTGAGCACAATTATGAAAAGAGATTGATGAGCCTACTTCCTGTGAATCAAAAAATGTTTTCTATTGATGCATTTTCACACTGAGGCATGGACCCCGAAGTAAGGGTTAGGGTTTTTCTTAGCGCTATGGAAAGGAAAGAATGTCATGATAGGACAAGTTTGAATCTATAGTTTCCTTTCATAAGCTGATATTATCATCTAGCTGAAATGTCTTCTTTCAGCCTCTTTTTCTTTTGTTTTGATCTTTCAAAATATGTACCTTGTGATGACTCTGAACTTCAATATTTTTATCTAGATGAGTCTTTTTCCCAAATAGCAGACATCTCTTTATTTTATGGCTAGAGTCACCATCCTTTTGAGTTTTTGATCCCAGGAAGATAGAATGTCTTATTACTTCAACTTCTCCATCATTTTGCATTGGGTTTGCATCACTTGTTGCATAATCTTGGGGGTGTTTTTTCATTATTAAACAATAGACTAGCTTCCCTACATTCACTGTCAACCAGAGATTCTTTAAGTTTTTCTTGCTTCCAGCAATCATACTGGCACCATCAGCATAACTGAGATTGTCAATGTTTCTCCCAGTGACTTTAGTTCCAATGTCTGTTCTTCTAGTCCAGCATTTCTGTATATGAGTTAAATAAACAAGGTAACAATACACAACTTTGGTGCATGCCTTTCCAGTTTTTAACTATTTAGTTGCTCCATATTCCCTCCTAACTATTGCTTTGTGGTCTTCATACAAACTATTCAACTGGCAGATAAGGTGGCCTGGCACACCCATATTTTTGAGATTACAGGTAGTCCTTGTTTAGCAACCACAATTGGGACCGGCAATGTGGTCATTAAGCAAAGCAGTCACTAAGTGAAATCCTCCCCTCTGCACAGGAGAGAGATTGGAGAGGAAGGGATCTCAAGAGAGTACTGTAAGCTCTTTGCTGTTCTACACGTTGAAAGCAATGGAATCACACCAGCAGCAGGAAAGGATCAGGCAAAGAAGAGATTGCCTACAGAAATCGCTTGCATCCCCCTCCCCCCAAGAGCAGAGAGACTGGAGAGAGACAGATTTCAAGAGAGTAAACTGTTTGCATAGTGCATCCACAGCTCTCAGCCCTGGGCTGCCAGTGCAATTGCATTGCTTTCAATATGTACAAGACAGTAACCAAGCACTCAAGCATTCCAAAGGGTAGGGGAGTGGTTAGGAGGCAAACAAAAGCAGAAGGTGTGAAACTGAATAGTCTTCTCTCTTTCCAGCTGGAAAGCACAGTTGTGGTCACATAATTTCCCACTTAGTGGCTGCTTTGGTTAGCGACCAAGTTGCCAGTCCTGATTAGGGTCATTAAGTGAGGAATACCTGTATAGGGTTGATCTCTGACTCTGAAAAGAACAGAATTCCACTCTATAATTTATCAAGCAACCAGTTCTTACACTGACTCTGTCCATAACCACAAACCTTTATTACAGCCTTTAAACCAGAAAACACTACTTTGAAAACTTTTTTTGGAGGAGGTGTCTTCAAATCAGTGTTGACTCTTGGCAATTGCCTGGACTAGTCCCTGCAGTTTTTCTTGGCAAGATATTCAGAAGTGGTTTGCCGTTGCCTTCTTTCTAGGGCTAAGAGAGAGTGACTGGCCCAAGGTCACCCAGCTGGCTTTGTGCCTAAGGGACTAGAACTCACGGTCTCCCCGTTTCTAGCCTGATGCCTTAACCACCGCACCACACTGGGTCTCTACTGAAACCCATACACTTAAAATATATAGATATGATTAAAAAGTAGGCATAAAATACAATAACATATAACAATAATACTAATATAATACAACTAATAATGATGATCACCAAGATTAGCATTACTCTTCAGTCGTAGGTGTGGTGAACGGAACAAACAGACGCGTAGAATTGGGAAGGAAGGAAAGATGCATTAGAGTCCTGGTCAGAAGAAGCAACAAATAAGCATCATGCTCTCTGTCAGGGTATTTCTTTAAAAAGGGGCAGATGAATGTCATCTGCGATTCCCTGTAAAGAGAGCAATACAGGTAGTCCTTGTTTAGTGACTGCCTCATTTAGTGATTGTTCGCAGTTATGATGGTGATAAAAAAGGTAATTTATGACCAATCCTTGCATTTACAACCTTCACAGGTCTATAAAGCAAAGCAACACTGAAGTAAGGTCATAAACACAGTTGTAGTTTCACTTAGCAATCACTTTGCTTAATGACCGAGTGGCTGGTCCCAATCGTGGTCACTAAATGAGGACTACCTGTACAGTAGCATGTATCTCAGGGACTCCATGGAGCCGTTCCACATGGGCATACGTGCTGCTATAGAGAGATGTTTTTATAAAGCCCCACAGGACTGCAGAAAGTAGTGCATCCAAGCTGGCTAAAGTGAGGGCTCGGCCCCGAATAAAATTTCAGAGTTAGAATGGAGGAGAGAGAGGATGGTGGCACATGCCCATTTGAGAAGGATCCATGGACTTTGAGGTGGGATGCTAGACTTTGAGTGGCTTGGAAATCAGTATCCCAGATACACTGCTTAAGATGACACCTGGCATTTTCAAATCCTAATAGGCAGTGGCTCCCCAAAGAGAGACCTAAACACTGGAGTTTGCTATGAGCTCTTGTGAGCCAGGCTGGTTTAAAATGGTCTCTGAAAACCAGTGGGGCCAGACTCACGTGGAAAAAAATCAATGTTAATTCTGAATCTATCCAAATGCTCATCCAAAATGTGAGCTCAGGACTACTGCTGAAAGAATGTCTGGTATCAGTTTTGCCTAAAAAAATATTTAAAATATTTTTTAAAAAATATTGCACCAAATTGGGGCAGCACCACTCTCAATTAATTACATGTGATTTCTGTGATTTGGTAGAAGGAATCCTATGACATTGATTTATATGAAGTAGAATTTCTACTGATAACACATTATCGCGTTTTTTTTTTAAACATGCACATTCAATAATAAAAAATTGTTTCAGGTAAGAGAATTAAACCCATTCCAATTTCTGCTTGTGCTTTAAAAACCCAGCATGTTGGAAATTAAGCACTTAATATCTTTGCAACATAACCTGTAAAGACTTGCTGAGCCTAGTATCCTATTATGGATTTAGAAATCACAGTCCTTGTCTGACCTATATTGACTAACTCCCATTAATCTAAACAACTCCTATTACAGTATTTCTACAAGCATAAATTTAAGAACCTCACAATCCATCCACAATAATTTTCAACAGACATACAGTATCTCATAATTTGGGAGCATATATTGAAATAATTTGCAGTACTGTAGCTCTTGCTATTATACTAATGGGGCAGATCAAAACTAAACAGGTCTATAATCTAGCCACAATAATTTTCTAGCAATCAGCCTGATAGATCCCCTTATCCACATATTACAAGTGAATGAGACAGACCCACAGTGAAGACACAATTGTACATTTTTGACCTAATCTTGTTTCCTTCTCTAATCCTTTTAAGACTCATTATTCCAATGCTCTTCTTACTGGTATACTTCTCTCTCATCTTATATTTCATTCTTAATATTCTTAAATCAGCAGTAATGCTTGCTTCTCTATTATCCTCTTATTTTCTTCACTAATTCCTATTCCTTTTTTTTTTTTTTAGGGCATCTTTCATTCTTCAGGTTATCAAACCTGGTATTATTGCTATCAATTTCTCATTCTCCCACTGTAAATCATGACTACTTATTATTCTGTTTCTCTTTTCTTGGTTTAGCAAGAGCTGAAGATAAAATTTCTTATTGCCATAAGATCAGCAACAGTAGCAATCATGGTTAAAGTCTAGGAAGAGCCTTTTGTCATATCTCAGTCACCATCCTTGCTTCAGGCTTTTGCAGAGTGGTACCAAAATCCACCAGACCATCACTGACTAATAGTAATCAGTGTAGTAAAAATGCAATTAGTAAAAATGCCATATGCTTTAATATTTGAGTTAATAAAGCAGTATTTCAGTCAAGCATATTTTTGCCTTTTTTTAATGTCAGGAATATAACTGTTTATTAGAAATGTGAAAGTTCTGAATCAGTGCAATCCCTGAATGGGACAATTTGAGGTGTTTTTAAAATTATTTTAGGCAGATTGGAATGTTAACTTTTTTTAACTCACTCTGTCTTAGATTCAAAAACCTCCAAGGAGCTCCTCTTCCTCTGATATGTAGTTCAGGAACTCAGAGGACTGGAAAAGGCAGGGCATTTTGCCACAAGGTGTTGTCTGATTTTGTTTTAAGTACTTTTTACCATTTGCTCACAAAAGATTTTGATTGTGAGGGAAAGTTTTGTGATCAACAGATCTGACCTTAAAACAGAAAAACCCTTGTGATCAGTCATTGCATAACTTCTGGTCTTCTGGAAGTAAACTGAGATCAGCTGCACTGATTTCTGTGCAATTTGGCAGATATTCTTGACTTAGATGATGGTCTGATCACATTTTATGACAAATTAATACAGAACACCATGAAATTCCAAAAGGTTCACATACTTTTTCTTGCAACTGTACCATCCTTGCATAATGGATGCACAGTGTCTCCCATGTTGATTAACATCAAAATACTTATACTATGCTAGTACAAAGTCCAGTAGGATTGGATGGCCCAAGACATTTCTGACAGAATCCGTGGCAAAATCCTTTACATCCCTAACTAGTTCAGCCTTCCCCAACCCAGTGTTCCTCAGATCTGTTGGCTACAAATTACTCCTTATCCTCAGACAATATGGCCGATAGTTATCTGTTTAGGAGTGGCGAGAGATCCAGCCCACTCCATTTGACCCATTCCAAGTTAGGGAAGGCAAGGCTAGAAGGAGGAAGCCTTATCCTTTGAGGTCCTTTTCAGCCTTCGGTCTGAATTTCCAGGGAGGGCAGGAGAGTTTCCTATTAGAGCAGGTCACCACAAATAAGATACATCCAAAAAGACAGGAGTTTTTACCTAAGCCACTTTGAGAGATGTCAAAACTTAAACTAAGATGCTCTATGATTGAAAAATAGAGTTGCTTACACTTGGCAATGTTCATGAGAAGTAAAAGCTAAAAGTAATATTGCTGCTGCATTCTTCTGCTGTAGTCCTTCAAATAAAATATCTTATTTTGTGCATTTTAAGCTGTGGAAAGATATTTTCCTTACACTGCTATCCTTACCAAGGAGTCCCTGTTGACATATAACTTTCACATCATTAGAACCAATTTTGCTACATTTATGTGCATTGTAGCTGTATTATTGCAATAAGTACCTATTTGAGATGTTCCAGGCGATCTCTGATATTTTCATTTTTATAATGTTGTTTCCTACCTTTTCTATTTAAAGAAAATGTCGCCCCACACACCCTGGAGCACCTGTTATCCACCAGTTATTTCTGTAAGTTTAAAGCACTGAACAAGTAACTCTAATGCTATTGTCACTGCAGAATTGAGACTGATGTAGCAGTAGAGCTATGAATGCAGCTTAAAAGGACACATCCTTTGGTAGAACCGTTATGAGCTGAGAGGGGTGGACAACCGAAATCCAGCAGGCAGGCCCTTTCTTCCAGAAGTTCATCCACAGATTCAAGTAAAGAATCATTATGATAACCTGCCGCCAATCAGACTGAACTTCCCAGCATGCCCTAATCTTGTTGGCTGTGGAATTTTTAGCCCTTTTCCAAGGACTTCTTCCTTCATCTCAGCTCATGGAGAAACAGAAAGGAAAGTGCTTTGGATCTTCCTGACCAATCCCAAATCTTTTGCCAATCTGGAAACACCAGAAGCAGCTATGTAACAGTGCAGTTTCACATAGATTTTAATGAGAACTTTGCTTATTAGACCACTGTAGCCAAATCTCTAGCAGTAAAAAGTAGTTGATTGGAAAACGAGGAATATAAGAAAAACAAAGGATGACCATAGTCACACATAGAAATAATTCCAAATAAAATTAATGCAGCCCAACTAAACTAGTTATCTGCTTGAACAAAAACACGAGTTTTGGCAAATATTCAGGGTTCATTAAAGAAAGATCATCTACTTGCAGGATATTCCTCCTCCTCCTCCTCCTCCTCCTCCTCCTCCTCCTCCTCCTCCTCTGCTGTCTTCTCCTGTACACTGTTCTAAGTTTCACAGAATGTGGAAGATTCTCTTTGGAGAAAGGAACTATTACTTTGCCCATCACTGACATCATGGGCCAAGCTAGCAAATGGGAAAAAAAATCTAGCAGCTGCACCTACCTTCCTAATGACTCTTAAATTGGTGATAAAGGTGCTGATTATATATACCAACTGTGCTATTGTATAAAAAGGATTATGTAGGAGAAGGTTTTTAAAATTCCACCTAGTTCAGTTTATTTAATTCTATGGCATAAGACCAAAAATAAATGTACCAGAAAACAACAAAACCCATTAAAAATAATCAAAAGTAATCCCAAGTATTCAGGCTTCTCAGCATGGGGTCAATTTAGCAGATGATTAGGAGATCAAAAACTAGGGGTTGTCACAATATCTCATGCAGTGAAATCATTATTCAAGTGATCACTATATTCAATAAACTTCCACATATATTTTTAGATGAGGGCAGCATCATGTCTGAAGCAGTATTCAGTTGTGGAGCAGATGTAACACAAAGAAGATGTTTATTTATTTTTATGTTCTATATTAATTGGCGCTTGCACTGTTTTTCTAATTGTTAAAGGACATGGTATAGCAAATTATCTTCATTAGTACAGTTCCCACTAAATGTTGTTTAGCAATATATTTTGGCTTTAAGATTTGGGAGTACATATAAACTAAATATAAGTCAATTTTAGTTTTTAATGGATTGAAGAGAGGTCTAATTTTAAACCCAATGTGTATCAACAATGGGAATATATTGGAATGCAATTATTACTATCAGGCTATGAGTTCCATAAATTTTAAAAAAGTTTATGAATTGAGAGACAGAGAGAAAGAGAAAAATCTTCTATGCCAGGGATAGACCTTATGGTTCTTCTTGATACCACTGTGGATACCTTCCTTGGTGTCTACCAGGTTCCCTGGTCCCCCAGACTTTTTTTGTTTTTTTCAAATGCCCATACCCAGCATGGATTTTGCCTACAGCTGCTTCAGAAATTGAGGCAGGTGATAAATTGATTAAATAAACAACAACACCACCAATGGTTTGAGAGTATAACCCTTACATGCATTGGAAGTTCTAAATGTGTACCAGGTCCAGAAATTCTCCATCCCTATTCTATGTTGTCATGTGGTGCATATAGGACAAAAGTTTTTTATTGACTAAATTATTTTTTCCTTCCAGTATGTCAAGTAAACAGGCTAAGGGCCTTTCCCCACTGCTGAGTTGATGAACTATCCATCCATCCATCCATCCATCCATCCACCCATCCACCCATCCATCAGCTGGCCAACTATGCCAACATTAAAAGCAGCTTTCCTCGTTGCCGATCCCTAACCTGCCTCTATTGCCTCTATTCCCAATTCCTGCCAGTCACCTGGCTTCCGTCCAAGATAACCGATTTGATAGACCAGGACCTGCTTGTCCCACATTAGATGCATATGGACAAAGGCCTTTAGTTAAGTCTGGAAAATATTTATTTAGTAAAACAAAAAATTATGAAGCCAGAGCAATAATTTAACCAGGAAAAATACTATAGAGGTCATATAACCACTTACTATTAGCCAAAAGGAATGTAGAATTCCATATTTAAAATACTATGCAAGAAATCCTCAGCATACATTGTTCAGAAATAATGTTATGATTAACTGGCCTTCCTTTGTTAGGAGATTACCATGCCTTACTGCCCAAGTAGGCGACAGATTTTTAGAGATCTATTAGAAAAGTGGAAGAAGCAATGGGAAACTATGAGAATTTAAAATGTAACTGTCTGACACAATATGAAATTCTCTGAATGAGGAAGGATGGACTGCATAAACAAGGCTTCTTTTGGAAACACCTCTAACTCTGGCACATTTTTAGGTTTGCCTGAAAAACTTGCAAACCTAAACTCTCAGGCATTAGTACCAAAGAGAATATCTGTAGCTAGGGATAAAATTCACCAGAGAGGAATTAAACAACATGCTACCCTTCCTGGATATCCTCATCAGCAGAGGAAACAACAGCAAATTAGAAACTCAAGCCTATTGGAAAACAACCCACACTAACCAAGTGCTCCATTACCAAAGTAACAACCCAACCTCCCACAAGAGGAACTGTGTAAGAACATTATTGCACTACAATTGCACTACAGCAACCCAGAACAGCAGAAAAAGGAAACAGATCACCTATACAACATCTTACAATAAAATAGATATCCACGCAACTTTATCAAAAAGTGCCCAACCACTCAACCTACTACAACACAACCAATATGAGCTATGAAAAGGATAACACTGCCATACATCAGAAACATCTCAGAAACAACCAACAGGCTATTACAACCACATTGCATCACTGTAGCACACAAACCAACTAAAGACCTCCAAAACATCTTAAGCAAACCAAAAGACCCAGTAGCCCAGGAAGAAAAAACAGGAGTCATCTACAACATACAGTGTAAGGACTGTAACAACCACTATGTAGGACAGACAGGCAGAAGGCTTGCATGAACACCAGCTAGCAGTCAGAAGACATGATGAAAACTCCTTAATCTCACAGCGCATGGACAGACTCAACCATAGTTTTAACTGGGAAATGGTCAGCATCTTAAACCAAGCTAAATCCAAAAATGCAAGGGAATTCCTGGAAGCTTGGTATTCAGATAAGGTAGCCATCAACAGGCACATAGAGATAAACAACATCTACACACTATTCAAAAGAGACAATAAAAAGGAAACCAAAGACCTTCACCAGCAATCATCACCCAGATAAGCAGAGATTAACACCAAGATTATCACCAAACATACAATCAAGCAATAAACAATATCCTAATCAAGGAACTACCAGGAAAAACCCCCACCAACACTGGCAGGGCAAGCCACTGTATATAAACAGAGAGCAAACTCCACTCCATTCCAGCACTGAAGATGTTACCTAGCCAGGTAACGAAACGTTTGCAAGAAAAGAACCAAGCTCAGAGAACCCCAAGGACTCCAGAGTTACTGGAGTTACATGTGTTTTCAGAATATTTATACTATATTTGTAAGATGGGAGAAGATTAAGCATGTTAGCATAAGTGATCATAAGTAATCAAAAGTAAATGTTTCAAGAACCTGAAAGTGATTAGGAATTAGCAATTAATGAAGGAAAGTTAGTCAATTAAAAAGTGATTCAGATCTATGATTAGAAATCTCTGTAGTTTATTTTATTTATTTATTTTAACAAAGCAGCCATGTGGAGCTATTAATTTGACCTAGGAAATAGCACCATCAGCTCGGAGAGTAATTTAGGACCAAGGAAATGGCATAGAAAGAAACTCTGTCATCCTTACCCCATTTTCTCAATAAACTTAACAGCCCCAAAAGACTGCTTTGAAGTTGATGACAAGATGACAGAATTCTGATCGTACAACTTTGGAAAGTATTCTTCAAAATACTTTGGACCTTCTGCAGTCCAGAGACAAACAAACAAAAGTATTTTATTGCTAGTACAATTGATAAATATCAGATTCCTTTGACTAATCAAAAGGACATACAAAATGAATTTGTAAAATATTCATCTCCTACTTATATATCTAATAATCCTGAGGATAATAAAATCACAAACTACCTAGGATTTTGGCATGTTTGTGTGTGTGTGCCTTGATCTTGACTTCTGGCGACTACATGGGTAACATTTTCAGAAGTTGTTTACCGCTACCTTCTTCTTAAAACTGACCATAAGGCACTGGCCTAAAGTCATCCAGTTGGCTTCCATGCCTAACAGAGGATTAGAAATCAGATTTCTCCATTCCTAGACTAGCACCTGAAGCACTATACTAAATAAGAAAGTCACTAAATTAATAAATCTAGAGAATATAGCTTAATATTAACAGAGGAAATAAAACAATTTTTTAAATGGCATACTCCAGACATAGCTGATTTTCAACTGAATATTACTTACTTACTTACTTTATGTATTTATTTGTAACAGGCACCTCGGTAAGGCAAGCTTCAGAGGTCACCTTTAGAGGAAAACACATACACACACTTGTCAGCCCTTCAAGGTAGACCAGACCTGAACACCAAACTCAGGAATACTAAAACTACTTTTATTATAGGGTTACAGTAACAGAATCTTGCAACCCCTTCGCTGCCTTTATCCTAAAGAGAATTAGGGATGGTCAAATCTGAGATACTTTCTCAAATTCCATTTCTGCTTTGGGTTCAGATTTCTCTTATCTGACTGTTGCCTTGGCTGCAGCTCTTCCTCCTCTTTCTCAAGGTTATTTTCACCAGCCCATTACACACTCAACACAATTGACTGTAACCGAATTCCTTCCCCCTCTAGTAAGAAACCCAGGAGAGACATTTGGCTAAATTCCTAAGCAAACACCATTCTCACTCACCAGAAGTTAAATAGCCAGGGAGGAGTTTTCTGGATACTTTATTTTGCAGTCTTCCTGGGAGCATGGTGGCTGGAAAGAAAGACAGTAACTGCTCCAAAATGGAGGGAAAACTTGCAGGATGTTAGGAAGGAAAATCCTATGCACCAAGCTTCTACATGCAATGATGAACTGATAGAAAGTGAGCTCTCTTCTGTGCTCAAATTGGATGTGATTCCTTTCTCAGCTATTTTCCCAGAGATTCAGTCTCCATTTGGGATGAACCTGCCCATTGTCCTTTTATTTACACTTGCTCTTGAAATCTTAGCCTTTTTCTCTAAGTCCATCACTTCATCTGTGTTTCTTCTGTTGGTTGGTGCTTTTTAATAAAATAAATACAATTTTATACGAACAATTTTGCTGCCAGTTTCTGTCTTAGTGGATGTAACCTGGTAATATCCTTCAGAAATCCCAGGCCTCTGCAGACTGACTTACCACTTGCTGGGCTTAAACTGTCCTCATTTTTAATTAGGAGAAAGGAAAAGGCATTTTCCCTTTTTAGCCTTGCTCCCATCTCCTTGATTTGGGGTTGCAAGAGAGATGATGAACGTGACAAAACCTACTGTTTCTCTGGAGAAGTGGTTCCACTGCCAAACTGCCTGTTAGGAAGAGAACCAGTTTTGCAGCAGCATCTGCCAGGAAGGGAGGAGCAGAAGGTCAATGGCACCAGAAGCCCCAACTCTTTTGTATGTGCCTTATGATTTAACGCAGGCAGGATTTCCTTGACTATGTTTATATTAATTTCAGTCTTCAATCCTGCCCCATCATCCTGCTTTTTAGTTGCTTCACAGAATGCAGACTTTCTTCTCAGCAAAGATCAAGCCAAAGTAAGAGTTGAGCTGTTTTTCTTTTTTTTTCTTTTTTCTTTTTTTACCTATTACCTGTTTTACTATCTTCTTTGGTAAATTAGTGTACTGATTAATTTTTCTTCCTTTTATATATTTAGCATATCTGAAGAAGTTCTTTTCATTGTTCTTAGCTTCCTTCTTCAAATTCAGCTCAGGTTGAGCTTTAGCCTTTCTGGTGCCATCTCTTTAATTCTAAGCCACCTGTCCCTACTGTATCCTGATGATGTGCCTCTCCTTCCATCTGCCATGTTTCAGAACCTTGTTTTGTGTAACCACGTTGGCTTTGTCTCCTGTCCTTCACTTTTTGTTTCCTCACAAAATGGTTTGCAGTTCCTCCTGGCACAGCATCCTATTCATCATTGCTCTGAATTTATTAAAAACTATTTTTTTGAAGTCCAAGACTATACTCAGCTTTAATTTTCCTTTAAATCAAGAACTCCAGTATAATATGGTCATTTTCCCCCAGTTTTCCTGCTATCTCTTCCTCAATCAATTCTTCCATATTGATTAGTAGCAAGGCAAAAATAGCTGATCCTCTTGTGCCTCCCTCCATCTGTATTAACGGGGCTAATTAGGACACAGTAAATGTCCTTGAGTCACTGGATTAATGAGTGGAAGTTGTACCTATTACAGGTGAATGTTTGTCCAATCAAAGATTTACCCTAATCTTTGCCTAACAACAAAGTAGGGCAAAGCTGATAAGTAGAGCAAGGTTGGTGCACAACACCCCTTCTCCCTCAGCAGCTCCCAAGCATGGCATATCATTTCCCCCCTCCCTATCTTCCCAGCACCTTCCCTCCCTCCCCTCAGCCACTGCTAATGTCCCAGTGGGGTATTTCCATTTTGTTCATTAAATCCAAAGTCCATTAAGCAAGATTCATTAAATCAAGGATTTACCATACCGCTTTTATTAATTCCACTACTTATTTTAGTCCATATGCTCTCTATTGTACCACCAAGTTAATTCACCTAGATTTCTGAGCGAGTTTGGATGTTTGAACATACAATGTGACTCCTCCCTATCTGTTGTTTCTGTTCCTTTCTAACACACTGTATCCTTCTATGGCCATACAGTATTCCAGTTATGAAAATCATCCCACCCAATCTCCATTACACCTATTAAAGCATATTTGTTTTTCTGTATTCATAGCTGAAATTCATCTTTCAGAGTTTGGAAAAAAAAACACTTACATTAGTACATAGACAATGAAGGCCATGAATTTTATAACCAATGGTCTTTCTGATTTTTCTTTCTTTCTTTTTTTCCCTTTTGGATTAGTTTATTAGCTCCCATTACATTTTCACTTCTTTCTACATTACGTGAATGTTTAATACTCCACAAAACTTTACTGAGGTCTTGCCTTTAGCATTTTTGTCTTCAGCCCAAACAAGACTCAGTTTAAAAAATTCCCTTCCCTATCAAGCTCACCAGGTAGGAGAGATTGTGGGAAAGCTAGGGACAAGACAGTTGAATGTTTATCTCAGAAAAGGCAATTCGGTCCACATGCTAGGAGATATACACAGATTTGTATATTTTCCTCATATGCACACACATATCCTGGTATCTTTTCCCAGCTTTATCAAATTTCCTTGGCGTCCTAAGTGTTTTATGGTTGAGCTAACAGGATTTACTGTTTTCCAAATCCCTGGAAAGGTAATTAGGGAGGGAAATGTTTTGCCTGTCTTAACCAACACCATAGTTTTCTCCTGCAATTTGGAGAAGGTGGAACTATCCCAGTCTTTCTCCTCTTCCCATTCCTTGATCATTTTTCTTTTGAGTCTTGTGGATAACTTTTGTTTTAACTCTGGAATGGAAGAGTACAGAATTTATGGAATTGGAGATTCAATTACAGGTGGGAATCTTGTTACTACTGAATGTATTTTGCAGAAAAAATGATTACAATTCTTGATTTCAAATACATCTGACTGAATCATTCCCTCCATCATAAAGTATCTGGCTCTCATCAATTAGACCATTAATAACATTTGAAGAATGGTGTGTAATTACTTAATTTAATAGAAAAGAAATCTCATCAATATATACAATTCTTCTATTATGGATTCTTTTGAAAACTTTAACAAAATTGGGAGGATGACAGATCTCACTGAAACTCTGTGACAACAGTTTTTCTTTCAACCCTATTTAGCAAGTCATCGGGTACTCACCATGTAGATAATCCATAGCTGGTATTTCACTCTGCTAAAATTGTACCATATTAATTTTAATGTTTCTAGATTGTGTTGTTGATTTGCCATTTTTAGTGGCATTGCTAAATTATTCAATCTGGTTGGTTGAAATTTGGTGATTTCCCCAATTATTTGTGGTTTATTGTTCAATTTTTCTAATACAAATAACTTGTTGGGAAATAAGAAATGTAGTTAGTTCCTGTTGTTAGTTGCCAAGTTTCTTACTACAAAACGTTAGGAAAAATATATCTTTCATTAGATGAGTTGTATTTAAAAGTGTGTGATAATAATTTGTCTGAAAAAATGATGCTACAAAGCAGAGTTTAACAACTATTCAAATTTACTCACAATTTATTAGCACAATGTTATTTCCTATTACTTTAATCTGCATTAATGACATTCCCTATAAAAATATGGATGTTTAAAGGATTTACATTTTTAAGACTGCCTATGTATTATATATTTTACACACACAAAAATTCATGTATCTATAAACATGAATGCTCTATGAATCCTCTCAATTTCTTTTCTTTTCAGTTTTGTTTGTCATTTCAATTCAGTATTTTTAGTTTGTACTATTTTGTTTTGGAAAAATAAAAGTGAACACAATATATTAAAATAGGAAAACTGATTGAAATTAATGAGCTAATGAATTTTCTTAGTAATTTAAACCATGAATCAATGTATCAGTGATTTAAATTGCCTTTCATTTGCAGATCATATTTGTCTAAATATGATGTCTTCTGGAATAGGCAGAAGGCAGATAATTCTGGAACATATTTTTTTCACTATACTTCAGTTTAAAAAGCAGAAAATGAAGAGGCAATGGAGGTTTTCTTAGTTGTACGATGAACTGCATAATTTGAGTGAGTACATTTGTGTGTATATACGTACACATACATACAGTATATTTATATTCTATAGAAGAACAGTTAAAAATAGAAAACTAGAAGAATAAAGCTAACGTAAAGAAAAAGGTTATTCTATAATGAATATAAAATTGAATTAACTCTATGCGTGTGTGTATGTACATGGGTATATGTTCGTGTGTGTATATGTATGTGTGTGTGTGTGTATGTATATGTATATGTGTGGATAGATAGATAGATAGATAGATAGATAGATAGATAGATAGATAGATAGATCAGTATAATTACAATGGGTTTTTCAAAAAGTCTATAAGTCATTAATTTTTAACTCCATCTCAACTTGGTGAGCACTTTCTGTGTAGTACATTCTGACTAGACTGACTGGGTAAACACAAAGGTCAAGCTTCTCCTGAAATCAGTTCTCCTTTCCTATAAATCATTGACAGTGCGGAGGAATACAGCTGTGACTTGGCTCTCCAATAAATTCATCCTTCTTGTAGGGCTACAACATATTTATATGCTGAAGACACCATGGACAGAATTTTCACTCATGCACACATGGCAGGGGCTATGTTTGTTCTTCTATTTGCTACCAACAGTACTGACTGCACCAACTGGTACAGGAAATAGGTGATACTTTTACTTGTTTTCCACTTTTTGATCACCTGCTCACATCTACTCTGATGCATGACATTATTTTTGGATGGCCAGAATACCACCACCCCCTTTCTGAATTTTAGACCACTGTAAGTGTTCTCTTCCTTTTGCATTTCACCTCATCCACCCAACTGTGGATAATGATCTGGTCATTCGGGTGATTCTTCTTACATTTTTTGCTCCACGATGGTGAATCTTTGAACTGCCTAAAGGTAGAAAGCACAAAGGGCACTCAAGCAGTATGCTTTGACTAGGTAAAGCATTGTGGAAATCAGGTGTTAAGGAAGACTGGCTCTTTCATTCAGTTCCAACAAATAGGAGATGCTGGCTAATATGGAAAAGTGGTGGCAGCCCAAGGTCAATCCCCTTATTGAAAGTAAAACCTGATGGGTTGAGGAAGCCTATCTAGCAGGTGCTGAGCTAGTTTTCCACACTCAGGTGTGGTGGATGATGCCAGTTCTGTTGGGGGTGGGGGGAACACTTTATCCTTTGCCTCAGTCAGCAAAATTTATTGGGTTGGCCATGGTAGTAAGCCAAGCACCAAGCCAAACAACAAAAAAAGTGAAGGACATAGCTAAAGGCTCAATACAAATATGATGCCAGCTTGTAATAATTCACACATTCAACTGAATAGCCAAAAGAAATTGAAATGATGATGGGTTCACTGTCAGAATGTGACAAATGACAGACACAATAGTCAGTTCCTGAAGCAAGTTGCAGCAGCACAAAACACAAAGTAAACACAAAGCGAGATATAAGATTTGGAAAGGAGGCTAAATTAGATGCTATGGCAGGTGTAACACCAGTTTTTCCATTCTTTCTATTTAAACTAAGTGCATAAAGTGAGTTTCATTGCTATGAGCGGAACTACTCCCACTGTAATTCATTGACTGCTCCTGAAAGGGACAAAGAAGCTCGCACAAGCATAATAACATTTTGCTGTAAATGCATTCAAAGAAGTCCTTTTGAGTGTGTTTACATTGATATAATGGGGATAACTAACTATATCTTGACAAAGATTCATGTTTGACTAAGCCAATACAGTTTCAGTTTAAAGCTTTTGAAACAAGTATGCCAACCCTGTCCTGGATAATTGATACCATGAAGACCAATAAGGGATACACTAAACACAAGGGAAACTGCAAAGGCCCTTGTCAGAGAGATCAGTCAGCAGAAAATAAAACAACATATGTGTTATCATCCCCACACCAAGTTCTACGTGTAGAGCCTCCAAAGATTTTGATATGTCTGATCCAAACAGTGGAACGTGAGTGAATGTCAAGAACATTTAGCAAGCCTGCGTCTAATCTACCATCTCTGAACAAAGTCTTAGAATAAATCCAAGCATCTCAGTATGATGTAAGTTTTATTGACCCTCTAACACTACGGTCTGATTTTAAGATAGATCCAAGTTCAGTAGTACTTACTGGTGACAATTTTCACTGTAAATAAGATTACTGGGGTATTTTATTCATTTCTGCATTTCTGAGCCGTTTGATCTATAGCATTTCTGGCTTTTAATGCTACCAGTTATTTTTTTGTTAGAACATCTTAGGGATTAAGTTGGAATCTGAGTTCTCTATTTTTCCAGTGACTAAACTGAATAAAAGAGGGATGTTAGGAGAATATTCATCCCTTATCTTAGGAATTATCCAGAACTATTCTGCAGGGCAAAATTTTCGCAATCCAACATTATGGAACATCATTCTAAGTATGAAGCCTGAATGCCTTTCACTCATAGTAGTCATTCATTAATATACAAGAAAGATGGGTGGAAGTTGAACCAGATTCATCTCCCTAATAACCCAGTTACTTGGAGTAAAATTTATTCTTTTTTCATAAATCCTTCTCTGATTTAGTTTCTTGTTCATGCCAGAGTAAGAGACCACAATGTAATATGAATTGACTTTAATAAACGGGTAGGATTTTTTTTAGGATAAGAGTTTGAAATTTGTTTCCATCAATGGCAACAAAAAACTCACAAAACAGGTCAGCATCTTGAAATGTCCTCCATTACAAAATCAGTAATATTAGCCTAGCTTCCTACAATCTACACCTGTGAAACAGTAAACTTGGTTGAGAAGATCATTAACTATCACACACAGCCATATTACAAGGAGCTGAATCAGCTGTGCTTGTGATCAATGTTATTAGAATGGCTGATAGATCTAATCTTTCTAGAATAGAAAATTGTCCCCCTTAACTGGGGGCCATCCATCACCCAAGTCGATGCTGTTTCTGCAGCCTAAAGTAGACTGAAATATTCTAGTGATTTTTGTAATTTTCAAGTATCTCCAGTTCTACTCAGTTCTCACCCTCCTTCAGAAGTTAAGGAATAAAATAAAATCTGCAGTTGCTGGGAATCTTGTCTTAAATACTTAAGCAAAATGACTGTACATGTAGTTTTCATTTAGCGACCAGAATTGGGATTGGCAACTTGTTCGTTAAGTGAAGTGGTCACTAAGTGAAACCATGACCGTGCTTATTGTCTTACTTCAGTTTTCCTTTGCTTTACAGACCTGCAAAGGTCGTAAATGTGAGGATTGGATGTAAAGTTACTTTTTCATCACCATCATAACTGCAAACAGTCACTAAACAAAGCCATTACTAAATGAGGACTACCTGTACTTCTCATTCATCACTCTAGGAAAGATTCAATACTAACATGAGCTTAGATTAATATATGGTTTCCCTATCTGAATTGTGAAAAGACTCCATTGATACTTCTCAGAAAGAAAAAGTTTATAATAGAAAAAGTTGTGCTGCTCACTGCAAGATCTGACTGCAAGATTTCTTCTTTCCCCAAATGAGTATTCCCATACACAAAAATGGTAACATAATAAAATTAAGACCATATCATTCTTGCCACTCCAGACAGTTAACTGACAATGGAACATAAACCTAGGCCAGGAGAGTTCATATATATCTATTAATAAAATTATTAAAATCACATTTAAGTCATCATCAACAACAGAGTTCAGAAAACTAAACAGTTTCTGAAGGGAGATTTCTACATGCAAAGCTATGGTCTTTTAAAAAAAGAGTTAAAGAGAATGAACAAAGCAAATAATGAAAGAGAAATTGATCAGCAAGATGACTGAACCAATCTAGCCAACGTCATCTACTGCATCTTCTTCATTAATAGAGATTTCATAGGACCAGAGTAGGTTCAGAATGATTTTTGTCTCAATATAGAACAGCTTTTCCTGATATTGTACCCTCCAAATATGTTGAAATTCAAATCCCATACTCCCAACCAATGTGCAGATTAAACAGTCCAACATACAGTATTAGGGCACCAAGCTATGAAAAGCTGACAAAAACTCTAAAATTTATGGTACTGTAGCATCAGACTGCATTTTTGACAACGGAGAACTTCTGAACCTATATCAAAAAAGTAATTACAGTACACGTGAAAAAGAGTTGAGCAGCAGAGTTTGAACTTCTCACTGTCCACAGTCCATCAGCTTCCTAGTTCCCACTTGCTTTTCTTCTAATCAGCCTGCAAAAATAGAAACCAGCCCTACCAGGAAGGAGTACACTAGAAGATAGAGATCTGGGATGAGGGAAATGCACTGGACCAGGAAGGATTCAAATTTCTCTTTCCTCCCTCGATTCTCTGCATCTCTGCTTATATCAGCATAGCACCATTCTGAAAGAGGATATGAGAATGTGCTTCACTGGGGAAATGAAACATCAGGAAATGACACAAATAATGTAACTGTATAGGGAGTCCATGATTCCCTTGCAAGAAAAAGCCATTAAACATTGTACTACACAGCCAGCTTAATTTAGTTTATCTAGGTTTTTTTAATACTTATATCAAGCAGGCACTGGTTTAGCTGCTTGTCAGCTTTTCCCTTTTAATCATGATCTATAAACCTTAATGCCCTTTTGGCTGAGATCCTAACTCATGACAAGGACTGCCTCAGCTGCATCAGACTATTCCTATGATTTTGCATTTCAAAGAAGCAAAAAATGGACTCCCAAAAAGAGCCCTTAAGAATAGGATCTTGTCCTCAATTTCAAGATCAGGAGATCCTAAATAGACAGAAAATGTTCATAAAAACCTCTCCAAATGAAATGAATAAGAAACAACTAAATGGTAAAAAAAATGTAATGTAATTATGCATACAATAACGCATTGGGGAAAATAGATTAATTCCACAGGTAACTTGTTGGAAGGAATATGAAGTGGCCAACCATGAAACAGATCTTGAGTTCATAGAAAGGAACTCAGAGCTCAATTAAAAGACCTTGGAGTGGGACCACAGAAACAAAAGCAATTCTCTGCTAGGGGTTATTAAGGAAAGAGGCTGAAAGCAAAACCATTAGTATCATACTTCCTTTGTATAAATCTGCAAATGGTGCCGGGAAAATAATTTTGCATAATAACTGAAAGCTCATGTGTTTTATTGTGAAGATGGGGCAGAACTGAGAAATAAAATGCTATTTCAGATGACTTGGGTGGAGGAACAGGAGTAAACAATAAACAGAAAGTTGAACAATGTGATGTGGCTGTTCAAAAGGCAATGGTTTTTTTGAAATGTATTTGTAGAAGTGTACACTCCGGACCATGGTAAATAATCCATTCTACTTGCCCTGGAATTTGAACTGGCACCACAGTTCAAAAAGGACAATGACAAATTGCAGCAAGTACAGAGGAAGGCCACCAGGACAGGACATGGCCAAGGGAACATACTGCAATATGATATAGTGAGTTCTCCTTTACTAGAAGTCTTTAAACTGAGGCTGGACAGCCATCTGCCCGAGATGCTTTAATGGTCCTGCAGTGAGCAGGATGTTGGACTAGATGGCCTCTATAAGCCCTTCTAATTCCATGATTCTTTGTCTCTCCAGTCCAATATCTACATTTTTGTTCCCACCCAGATGCACTAAATTATATGTGTCCCAGTTGAACATCATCTTGTTGGCCCAGTGATCAAGCTGGTCTAGATCATTTTCAGTTGTGATTTTCACATTTGTAAGCATGTTTTCAGCAGTGATTACATTTACCCTCTGGAGCAAATAAGACACTCTAATATTAGGGTCCCAGTTTTAAGTAATAATGGATGTACATACCAGGCCCTCACTGAGACACGTAAATGACAATCAAATAGAATGTGTGCAATGTCTTCTGTAGCTGCTGTACCGCATATACACTTTCTTTCCTGATATGATACAAAACACTATAAATATAATACTAATAAATATTTCATCAAATCCAACCAGTAGCATGATCTAAATGCTATAAACTACACAAAGAACAGCAAAGAAAGATTTCTAAAAATTACACCGAAAAGATTAAAAAAACTTGGTGATTCATCATAAGGAACTGACAAAACTAACCTATGGTATATTAGCACTGTGCCTCTGCTTCTTTACCCCTTTCTCACATGATAACACCACACAAAATTTATAACCTAAAAGAGTGAAATACAATTGAAAATGCAGATAAAAAATAATGCAATATGTCAAAAGGAACTCCACAGATTACAGCTCGTTCTATATCATGCCTAAGATTGTAGGACAGTTACAATTGTTAATATTAACAATTATTGATTATTAATACTGTTAACTATTAGATGTGTACTTATGCAATGGAACTGTAGTCAGGAAAAAGCATCTGACTGGAATGGGATCAAAGTCTTTTACATATGTAATAAATCAATAATGACAATTTATTTTAAATCAAAATTGTTTGTTTTATTTTCTATATAAATTTGTACATAAAGAATACCTGTAGTCTGATAATATAGAAACATTCTCAACTGCAGAATGTAACCATATTCCAGAAATCTTGCACTATTGATTATTTTCAACCCAAGGTGAAGATGTGAATCTTACCACCAATACCAAATGTCATTTTGCTATCAGAGTCAGACAGGAAAAAATGTAGTTTAAAGCAGCCGTGTGAAATGAGATAAGACCAGGAAGGAGTAAAGAAGAAGTGGAATTGAAACAATAATTTAAGGGGGAGGAAATCCAGCAAAGTTTCAGCAATTTGGTGGCTTTTTAAATCATACCAAAGAAAGAACCTTCATGATTACTTTTTCCTATGCATTTGTTAGTATTCTTTTACTTCTTTCTGGACCCAGTTAATCAATTTCTCATACTCCATATTATGTCTCAACACAGATAGCATTGCACAGTTAACCAAGCACACTATCCATATCCAGTGGAAAGTAATTCAACAAAACCAAAAGACTGGAGACCAATGTTAGAAAACAGTTTGGACACAACTTAGAGGGATATATAACACAAATCCAAGTCAAGACAATTACAAATGACATGTTGTTTCAGACCCTAACATCTCCAAAATAGCTAGACTGCAGAAGACGCTAAACTATTTAGAAATGCAATGATGATAAACAAATATTTAGTAGTAGTATTTTATACCACTTTAATGACTACAAAATATCCATTATCATCACAGGCTCAGTATGTTAAACTCTTAGCTGGAGACTGGTCAGATCCTTACAATGTTTCCAGCACCTATGCTCCAACTATTATATCCAATCAAGAAGCTGAATAGGCTTTGCCTAATAACAAAAAGCACGTGGAGAATTATATACTAGTGTAGGCTTTCATGCTGTCCAACACTTGGAGAATTGTTCCTATCACTCAAGAGGGACACCTATGATTTAGAAATTTCTTGAGAAACTTGCTGAGAAAATTAAAAAATGTGTTTTTTCATAGGAAGTTATGCCCATCTTGTTTCCATTAAGAACCATCTGATTAACCACACATAAAAACTGCATTCTAGCCTAAATGGACCTTTAGCAAATCAAGGAATGACTATTATTTTGATTTTATGAGTGAATTTGTCTATTTGTTTAAGAAAATATACATCCTAACCTTCATTGTAGTCACTATGCTCCAATTTACAAAACAAATGATAAAAATTAACAAGAAAGTAAAATACAAATATAGTATATAAACAGCCTAAAGGTCTACATCCTTACATTTTTAACTCAGCAGAAAAGCCTGCAAGGGGGGGGGGGGGAGACACGTGTTTACCCAGACAGTGGAAGACAAGGAGAGAGAGACCAAGTAAACTTTCCAAGGCAAAAAGCTGAGACTCTGGGCACAGCCACGGACAAGTGTGCCATGTTTCAGCCACCACTGAGAATACAAAGCAGAACCTCCCTGATGGAGCTTAAGGAAGAGGGATCCCTAAATTCATGGACAAAGTAAGTTATACGACCATTCTAAATATATATACTCAGGGGGAAAATGCCATGTTGTTCAGTGAAAAAAAAATCAATCTACTAAGTTGGATAATGTATTTAGCAAAACCAACCAAGATGATACGGAAGAGCAGACAAGCTCCAGAACCTTTCTGTAGGCAAGATGTGATGAGAAGCAGGGGGTGGCTGGGGAGGAAGCAAGAAGCC
This sequence comes from Python bivittatus, assembly GCF_059951505.1. NCBI lineage: Eukaryota > Metazoa > Chordata > Lepidosauria > Squamata > Pythonidae > Python > Python bivittatus. The sequence continues at coordinate 8,194,751 of NW_028277124.1, read as the reverse complement.
AGGTGGTTTGAAAGTAGTTGGTGTTATCAGTGTCAAGTTACACCTAGCATTCAGGAACAAAGAATAAAGGTTGTTTCCTTCTTCACCCGCCCTCTGAAAACACAAATATCATTAGTCCCCAATCTGTCTCCTACAATGGGCAAAACTCACAGACTCCCCCATACTGGCAAAAAGCAAAAATAAATATTAAAATCTGTCTCACCATACCCAGAATATTGTCTTGAGTGGCTCACTGTTATAACATAGAGCTATTCTGACCAACTCTAAATGGACATATCTTGTGTTTATACTCAGGAGGTGACATCCTACTGCTGATGCTCTGCTTGGTGATACTGATCCAGCTACAGAGTGGGAGCAGGCATGCTCTGCAGTGGCACCCACCTTGTGAAATAAACTTCTGACGGAGGTTAGCCAAGCCCCACTGGGGAACATTTTGAAAATGTATATGTCTAGTCCTTATCTTGATTTTTATCAAATGCTGAAAATACTATTTATTATTTCAAGTATTACTTCTGCCATTTTAATTATTTATACTATATATCTTGTTATTATAAGCCAATCTGATATTTATAAAAGTACTATGGTGCAAATAAATTATTCCAAATTCCCATGAAGTTCAGTGGGTCTTATTCCAAGGTGTGTATAGATCTGCAGCCTTAATCTTTATGGAGCCATTTTTGCTTGGTTCTAAGTCCTAATTTTTGCTAAAACGTTGAGAAACAAATTGACCAGTCCTCACATCACACCAGACAGATTGCAATCCAATTAGATTAACCTGCTTCTTTTTCAAGCCTTCTACTGTCTAAAAAGACTACTGGGCTGTTCACTAACAAGTGTTATCACTTTTATGAATATACAGTATGGAGATGCTTTGCTTGCAGAGAATCAGATTATCAGTCTATTTTGCCTAGAATTTATTCAGTCTTTTGGTGGCTCCTCAAAACCGCATTCGAGATCATCCAAGTCCTGCCACCTGAGATTGTTTTAAATGTAAATGCTGGAAACTAAACTTGACATGCATATTTTCTATCTGTAACCTATGACCCCTTCCATCCAGATCTCCTTTAAACTGATTTCCCCCACCACCACCATAAAATTCAACATAATCTGAAATATTAGGTTTTCAGTATTAGTCAACTCAAGCAGAAAGATCTCTAGACTTTCTCTATGCTTAAAAATTTGCAGTCAATTCTGCCTGAGACCTTGGAGAGTTGCTGCAAGCTGGGGGGAGAAAAAAAACTTGGCAAGATGGGCCAAAACATGATTCAATATAAAACAACCTCAAATGACCATTAAAAAGTAGTGGCAATAACTGTAAGCATCAGCCAAGTTAAAAAAAAAAAAAAAAGCAACGAGCTTAGGAAAAGGGTAGGCAAATCTAATTGAACTGCATTTTTTAAAGGAGATACTTTTTTATCTTCTCATACAGTTCTACATACATGTTCAGCCCCATAACTGCTGTCTGATAAAAGACTTTCAGGAAGTCTGAAGCAACAACGAAGCAGAGTTTCCTCAAAGTCCCCATTCCTCCTGCCTAAAGGAGGACATTGCCCATTTTTTTGTTCATTGCCAGCTCTAAGACACCGAGGAGTACCACTAGCATCTCTTTAGTGTCCCTTTACTTTCCTCTTCACGCCTGTGGATCCTGATCCTCAGTTTAAACTAGTCCAGTCCACCTCTTTGCGGCAGCCCAGCATCTGGCAGCCTGCCAGCTGAAGTGTGTGGAAATGACACCGCCAGGGCGGCTGAGATTTTCCTTAATTTCTCTCTTTCCCGAATGCAGACAGGCTGACATTGGCTGGAAAGTGGAGCAGCTCGTCAGGGACAATCAATGAGAATCGATCGAGCTGCTCAGACTAGGCTCAGGGCTGGGAAAATAACACAGCAACACCATCGTGCAGTCACACACACATACACAGAATGAGGGGGATTTTAATGTGATCACAACCTATTTCAGTCTTTTCCCAAACCCCTTCCACATCTGCTCTTTGGCCTCTTGGAAATAGCCATCAAGTTCCCTCCGCCCGCTGTAAAGTTTGAGAAAGTAGGGGCATCGATGACGCACCGATGGTTCTTCGCTTTTATGTTTCTCATGAAGGAAACTCAACAAGAGTTGAAATACTTTGGACAATTGGTGACTCACTCACACGTGCACAATGCCTGCCGGCGCGGAGAATAAATGCTTTCCTCCGCTTCCGACAGGAGCTCTGTGCCTGTGTGCGCGGGCAAGCTGGGCGAACCGCTCACATCATTATGCTCGCGTCTGAACGCGCGACACGAAAGCGCGCGCGAAGAAGTTCCAGCTCGCCAGGGGTCGGCTACAGTCCTGGGAGTTAGCCGTGCAGAACTCCATCCTTCCCAGAAGGAGGTCACTAGAAAGGAGAGCGCGGGAGCGACGAGGGAATTCTGGCGCCCTTAATAGAACAGGGAAGCGGACGCAGCCCAAGGAGGCAGGCGGTTTCTTAAAGCTCCAGCCCAACATATTTCCTCGGAATAAGTGCGGGGCTTCCAGTGGTGTGTGACGAGCTTCTCGGCTGGTCTGCTCGCCTTTTGTCCTCGCCCCTCTACTCCCCTCCGTGTTTACAAGAGAGAAAGCAATGCGTTTCTCTTGACCGCGCGGCCAGTCTGCAAAAGACCTATGGAGGCGTAAGGATGGTGGCTTCTCCGGCCCTTTCCTTCCCCCACCTCCCTCCTCGGGCTTCTAGCTCCGGTGCCGTCGTTCATTCGAGGCGCCAAAGGAGAGGAATGGGGCGGCAAGTCGAGAGAAAGCTGTAGTTCTGTGAGCGCTAGCAAGCCCCGCGGAAGCCAAGTAAAAACGCATCTGCTTATTATGTGTGGCAGCAATCACGTACGCATGAATTGGAGAATTAACTTGCTTTGGCGGCGGAGCCAAGCCAACACGCAGAGGACGGGTCTGCACGCTGCCCAAGAGCTGCTGCGCTCCCAAACCTAGGAGGAAGTAGGCCCCACTGAACGCGGGGAGCATTGCTTTCAAATAAACGCCCCGCACGGTCTCTGCTAAGAGGGAGGGCGTCGTTGGGATTTAACGTAACGTAGCAGATCAAAGAGACAGTTTGATTCTCCTCGCCGGTTCCCACGCGCTTCGCGAGCAGCCATCAGGAGCTCAGGCCAAGTCGTGATTGCGGCGAGGGAAAGAGCCGCTTCTGACGCAGTTGGCGCTCGCTCGCAAAGGACACGTTTTCTTGCGTCTTCTGGCCCTTTGATTGGCGTGGCTGGGTTCGTTGTCAGGACCGGAAAGCTACGGCTGTCTTAGAGGGTCTGGCTGCGAGCGTTGCTGATTGTCCCTCATTTCAACGGTTGCTTTGCTTGCGAGACCTGGTCAGCTTAAATTTGCTTACTGATTGCAACGAGTCCAGCTGGTAAACGGAGCTGACCAGTGGCTTGATCCCCAGCGTATCAGCGAGTCAAAGGTAGCTGAAGCTGAAATAACGCTTTCTGCCAAATTATTTTTTCAGAGTCCCATGGAAGCCAGTACTGTACTACCGGTTGTATCACTCCTTCTAACTGGCAGGAAAGTGAAAAAGCATAAAAATATTTGGCTTAAGTCTTCTTATTTTTTAAGCTGTTTGGTCTCTGGCAAACTCAACTGGCACAAATGGATAGGAAAAAACTACAGTTCTGTCCTTTTAAGGGCAAGCAACAACTATTTATTTATCTCTTTGTAATATAAAAAGACCTTATGAACTAAAATTCAGACTAGAACAGTAGCATTGAGCCCTTTCTCCTCCAGGAATGCATCCACTACTCAAAATCCACTACCAGTGCCCTTGCATGGGGTCAAATGGAAGCCCATCTAGCAAGGAAATTAACACCCCCTTCTAGATGAGGAGGAACATTCTAAGCCAAACAACAAAAACTAACAACACAGGGGGAAAAAATGTCTTCTTGTTCCATTATTAGGGCTGGTTGATACAGCTTTTCAGTATACCAGACCAGTGAGAATTAAGATTAAAACCTGTTTCAACTGCCAGTCATGCCAGAGGCCTCCCTGAATAAAACTCAGCAGCAGAAAGACCACAGAGGTGAAGTTAGCCTGGCCTTTCTTGGCAGGGAATGTAAGCATTTTGGATTCCCACTAAATATGACACTGGTGTGACAGGGAGGAAGGTCTATCCAGAGAAGGAGGAAATGGGAAGAGCTGCTTTAGGTGTGAATTTCTCTGGAGGGCAGATTTCCCTGGCTCCAAGAGTCTCTCTGGAGCAGTCACACATAATGAGAATATGACAGCACACTCACTTCACCTTAACAAAGTGGTCTCTTTTTCCCACTGCTTTTGGGATTGCTGGCTGGTAGGTGTTAAATGCTTGAAGGCAAATCGCTTTCTCAGAACTCAGATTTCCAGCCATATACACAAATGGGTTCACTGTCCTACTAGGACACCTGGTACAACAGTAAGGACTATATGGGCTGAGGAAGACTAATGCCACTGGTGGGTTGGTTGGTTAGTTGTTAAAATGTAAATGCTGCCTACTTGAGTGACTCTCGATGGTTTATTGATATCGCTTGATATTAATAACATTTTACCTGCATCATTTTAATAATTAAATGTGTTCTGGACTATTTAAATTAAACATGGCATTTTAATATTTTTAAGGAAAACAAGGAACAGCACCAACAGCAATGATTTGGAGAATCTTTCCCCTTATGATTAAAAAATTATCCCACTTGTATGCTTCTAGACTGAAAGTGTAAGAGTTTCTGGTAGGAATTAGCTGAAACTAGAGGTACACAGTCAGAGGGCAATAGCATTAGCATCTGATGCAGTTAATTTGCTGACTAAGAGAAGACTATTTGTCTGTTTGGTTTGCTTATGTATTGCAAAAGATTAAACAATGGAGTTAAGTTTGTAATATTCTTTAATCCAAAGAAATCTAAACTCAGTGGCATTGTTCTTGGGATTTTTCATTTTTTAGAAATGTGGAACACAAAGCAGTATGTTCCAGTTTTAATTTGCTAAGCAAAAGCAAGTTGGGAGAAAACAAATTTAGCAGCAGAAATGGATTGCATAAAGCATAATAAGAATTATATTTTGTGGAATAATGCATGAACTTGGAGACCGACATCTTTCATTTTACTCCTTCTCCTCTTGGCTCTGTAAATTCTTATTTTGTTTAGCTTCTCATTCTTGCATTCATTCTTTCATTCTTTCAGCATTAGCTTTTTGCTTTTTTCCTTCTCCCTAATATACAAACCACTTGAATTCAAGTGGAAATTGTTTTAAAGTCCACTTCAAATGTTGCATTTTTCTGAGCTTCTGGAAGTGAAGTTAAATAAAGGCAACTTTGCTAACAATCAACAAACAAGACTTTCCCAAATACAGAAATTGTATAGCTTATCCACCCCCATCCTCTGCTTTTTGTTAATTTTTCTGCTGTAGGCTTCCTGATTTTATTTTTAATTTATAAGGCATATGCTATTTTTCAAACTTTTAAGGTACCATCTTTCTGGCCACTGTCTATTAGGTGGATAACTTTTAAGATGCAAGAAAGGAAAATACTCAGGTTTTTTTTTAATGTTTTCTCTATCTTTCAGTCTTGTTTTTCAGGTTTTACTCACTGTACCAATAGACTAGGACAAACTTCACTGTTTTTCAAGGGTCTTGGAAATGGAAATAGTTGGGCCGCTCGCCTCTTGCCAAGCTCTCTTAATCCTTACCTACATATGATCAGCATGTGTAACAGAACTAAGATGATGGTATCAACTTATCTGAGAGAAAAGAGATTTTGCATCCATTGCAATAAGAGAGAAAAAGGATGTTGGAACATAATAGAAAAATTAGGATATAATGAGAACAGAATCTTTCCCCGCTGCCCTTAGTGCTGAATTTTTACCAATAAATAAATACACAGTTAAACAAACAAAACCGCCAACCCTGGGAAATACGCTTCACTGAGGCTTTTAAGTTCCTCTATAAATTATCCCACTACCTTTAAAACCAGGTTTTTCTCTTCTGCACTTTTGGCCTTCTGGCCAGAACTCATGATGACTTCAGTCCCTGGAAGAGGATGATTCAGAGTCACACTATATACCAAGAGTGGAATTTAGGTCCTGGGGGCACTGGAATGTATTTTCCCAGTAGGTGGAAACCTGCTCCAAAATCTCACAGAGAACAAGAGGAAGAGGGGGTAGCTTCATTCCTTATTCCCAAAGCCATCATCTTTAGACCAGGTAAAGGAGGGGAGCCTCATTCTCAAGAGCACAGCTGTTCATGCAGTAACAGAACCAAGAGAACAAGCATAAAACAGTGGGGTGCCCAGCCACAGATGGGCATCTGTAAGAGGATTGCTTTGAAAGGTCTTTTCCTGTGGCTTCAGAGGAAAAGAGAAGGAACAGGCTGAGAAGCAAATCTCTGTGCAGAGTGGGAAGTGTGAAACCAGAGGGTTGCTTTCATCATCAAATTTGGCAGGTATGCAAATTCATTAAAGTGCAAGAGCACACCATGTAAAAATGACAACATTTTCATTTGTCATAGAGATAAGTAGCACTCTATTTCCAGGATGAATAAAATGTGTGAACAGTACCTAAACACAAATGCCTGACACATTAACTAGATTCATGCATTGTGCTAGATCTTGGCTTGTTTATGAACATGTGGTGTCTTTGAACTGTTCCAGAAATCAACCTGGCTACTGAATCATGTACTAATTGTAGTTTCCAGATTAACTGCTAAGCTTCACATAGAACATATTGCAGAAGTCAACCCTGGAGGTTACTAGTATGTGTATTACCATTTTAAAGTCATTGTCTTCTAAGAAAGGGCACCATTGATGTATCAGTCAAAACTGATAAAAGGCACTCTTGGCCTTTGCCTCATTCTGGGAAGCCAGGGAGAGTTTTGGATCCAGAAGCGATCACAAATTTTATATCTGCTCTTCTGGAGAGTGTAACTCCAGTAAGAATGAGAAAATATGTTACTCTACTTGAATTGTAACTTTCTGCACTGAACAGGCTCTGCTTCATTTTATTAGACCTGGTGTAGCTCATTAAAAACTGCAGGCAAATATTCATGGGATACACACCACTATCCAAACATGTTACAGACAAATAGATTTTAGTGTTGTCAGCATACCAATAGCACCAAGCTCCAAAGCTTCTGTGGCCTCCCTAACCAGTAACATGTAGATACTGGGAAGCATTCAAGACAGAATGGAGCCTGTAGTGACACCATGTAAAGGCTTCCATTTCAAGAAGCAGCTGTCTTGAAATAATACCATCTCAAACCTACCTGAGAGTTAGGAATGGCATTTCTACAAAGTATGCCTCCTATCTTAAGTCTTCCAGGCTATCCAGAAGGATACAATAGTTGATGGCTTTGAAAGCCACTGAGAGGTCATCCATCAGCCTTCTCTGAAGCATGTTTGAAATGAACCCATTCCCCAAAGCATAAAATAAAACAGAACAAAGTGAATCAGTAGTAGTTAAATGTAATTGAAGACGGAGTACAAGCATTACTTCCATGTGTTTTCAAGCAAGGATGAGAAAAGTTTCTGTCCTACATTCACACTGGGGATGGACTTTGAGAGCTGTCTTATCAACAGGAACCAAGGTCATTCTTCTTTTTTTTACATACACGTTACATATACACCCTAGTTCATACAGAGGAAAAGAAAGAAAAGGACGAACCTCTTAGAATTGCTGCCACAGAGTAACTTGGATTCTTTTGCTTTTTGCTTCTCAGCACTCCTGACACCTCAAGGGAATGACAGAGTTGGCTTCCTTTACTCAGATGGAAAGTCGTAGGAGTGAAGAAAGACCAAATCATTGCTTTAAGGTACCATGAGTGGCTCCCTTCTTCTTTCTCAGAAGAGATGAGAGAGGGAAGGGCTGCAGGAGAGGCCTTAGCAATGTGAATGGAGGGAGTCTTGTAAACTGAATTTGACCCATGGTTTCGGTCACATTTAAAAAAAACAACATATATGCAGGCAGACGTCACCTTCATCCAGCACTAAGGGTCCCCACAGTACTCAGAGGTAAAAGTTACCTTACAAAAGGGAAGAAATACACGACATTTTTCTGTTTCAAGCAAATCCTGGAATGACTGTATCAGTCCTTTCAACTAATTGGTTGTGTTCATGGCCACTTGCCCAGAGGCTAGGAAAAGGCCAAAGATGGAGTGCTAGATTGGATAGGCCATTGTTCTGTACTAACAATGAAAGTTTTGGACTTTGGAAAATCACTGAATTCAGAAGGTGCTGATGGAGAGAGGCAAGGGCTTTATGATGTTTAGGCAAAACCAGCATCTAAAAAGCAGAGCTTTAATTCTCTTTTGTCCGCCAGCTGTTCACACACATGGCAAATAGACAAGGCAAATTCTATCTGACAAACTTTTGTCAAGCTTGAAACTTGTGAGGTTTACCTGGCAACCAGCTGTAATAGCTACGTATCTGTTTATCAATTGTATGATAATTATGTCCACTGCTCACAGAGACCCCACACACTATGTTCTTCCCTTCTAATCTTATTTGTCTTTAATCAGCACACCTGGATCTCTGTGTACATCTTCCCTTCTTGGTGCCTCCTGACACTTCACCTCACCCACCCCCAGTTCTCACACACAGTAACAGTTTCCCCTCTTCTCCTCCTTTTTCATTCTCTAAACTGACCAGACTCTCCTCCCACTTGCACAGCTTGTCAGCATTCTGGGATTTTTTTACGTGTTGACCTCTACAACCTCTCTTCACGGAGAACTGCAGCACTCTTCCTGCTTTAAACATGTTCCATCTGCAACCTCCCTACAGAATTCCTAAATCTGATAACCAGGGGGTGTATTTTTGCTTTGAACAGAGAACGGTTGACCTTTGCTGGTGGAACAAAGGCTGCGCAGAAGGGGAGGAGGGAGCCGGCTTCATTGAGAAGCGCTGTTGTTTTACAAACTCTGTGTAAAGAGGAAAGGTTGGCTGCAGTTAGCCACAAGCTGCTTTGCTTTGCTTTGCTTTGCTTTGCTTTCTTCCCCTAAGTTCTTCCTATCACAATCTCCTCTGGACTTTAGAAGGAAAAAGAGAGAGAGAGAGAGAGAGAGAGAGATACACAAACAAAATTCTCTGAATTATTTAGTAATAATAGGATAGCTCTAACAGCCACCCGCTTCCCTGGTTTATGTTTAGCGACTTCAGTCTGAAAGAGTAAGCAAGCGCTATTTGTTTCTTCAAGAGTACTTCAGTTCTGCTCAGATCTCCCAGCGGCCACAAAAAAGTGCAAATGATTCTTGACATTCGAGATCACTTTCTTGTCCAAACTGATTTGAGCTCCTCTTAGAGCTTAATGTCTCCTCATAAGACAAAGTGCCTTGCGTTTTGGTATGTGTAGGCACTCTAGTGAATGACTGGATAAATGCCCAAATCATTCCTTTATTTTTGGAAAAAAAGAGTTCAGGGTTTCAATATCTGTAGTTTAAAGCTTTGAAGTTTTATATACTGTTGTTCTAACCTACACCATCTTGTCTGTCAGGTAAGAATATACTGCAGCTGTACAATTGGATCTGGCAAAATGTTGGAGTACATCTTCCCTCCCCCAAAAAGGTCCTCCAGATCATGGTTCCAACTAGCTATTCTGTCCAAAGAGGACATTTCCTGTTCCCTGCCTCCTCCTCCTCCTCTATTTCTCTTTTTCACTTCTTGCTCTACATTCCTCAGCAACTGAGAATTCCCAGTACTCAGTGGGCTGTTTCCGGGGGGGGGGGCAGGGGGAGGAGGGCAGAGCAGTGTTTGGTCCCCCAGGATTTTTTTTAAAGATGTTTTTCTACTTCTGTAAACACTGGGGTTTCCCTCAGGCACACTGATATATGTGCCTCTCATTTCTTGCCAGCATTTACCATCTCAGCTTGTCTTTAGACAAAATGTGAGAAAAACCAAATAGTTTAAAAAGCAGATTAAATCTCCCTCCTCATCTTAACTTAATTCTAACCCTAATAGAGAAAATGTTTAGTCATTTTGAATTATGCGTATGGTTAAAACACATCAAGGGAGGGGTAACGACAACAACGGGAGACTCATTTTCCTGTTTAAAAAAGGAAAAGTGGGAGAGCTATGCCACAGCAGACTTGGCAGCAATTAAAAGTTTTTTCTTTTTTTAATGAAAAGACAGGAGAAGATGGAGGCCCTCTCCTGTATTGCTATGACACTAAGCCACTTGCTTTAAAAATTATGTGTCCCCACCCTTCATTCGTAATTACTTAAAGGTGGTAAATTGGTGGTATTTTATTTGTCTATCTCCAGCTTTTAGTTTAGCATTCTGTCTCTCTGTTGATTGGAAGATTGGAGTTCCACAGTTTGGCCTTTATCTCTGACTCTGATGTATCAGTTGTATCATTCTAGGCTGTATGTTTCTAACTGTAGGACCATCTCTTGAAAACTTTGGTGGGTGACACTGGGAAGTTTCGATAGAAGAGAATATATGTAGCTCAGGGTTGAACTGTGGAGTCTTTGGTGCTCTCTGAGCTTGGTTGGTTGCTTGCAGACATTTCATTACCCGACTAGGTAATATCATCAGTGGCACTGATGATGTTACCTAGTCAGGTAATGGAATGTCTGCAACCAACCAACCAACCAACCAACCAAGCTCAGGCAGCACCAGGGACTCCACTGGGAAGTTTGCTGACAATACTACTTAGAGATCTGTTATCTGTTTCCATTGTGATAGCAACATACATACCAGGGAAATGTCCTGCATCCTTCCACCTTGGAAAACAGTCTCACTTCTACCTGGACAATTTTTATTGAGATAAAATCAATGCTTTTAAAACATACACTGCTTGCACCCTATCTTGTATTAACACTGCTGCTATTACTGCTGGGGGGGGCGGGGGGCTTCAAGATATATAGTGCTTCCAGATCAGATGACTCCTAGTACTAACCAATTTTCTGCTATAAGCTAAAAGTAAAATTCTTATTGATTATCCACATTTCAAGGAGTGTTTGTGTGTGCATTTTATTATATTCAGTTCAGATAGTATTATACCCAGTGTTCATTCCCACCCTGCTTTCCTGATTCCTCATAGTCATCACTTTCCTCTTCTGGCATATGGAAACAGATGCTCCTTGGCACCATTTTAGAGTTCTGATGCTTTAAAAAAGGCATGTTTTTTTCAGTGCCAGCAAAAAGAGCAAGTGGACTGCAGACTTTCTTTCAAGTCAACTGGATTAGGTTTTGGTTTTGGTCAATTTCTCAATAAAGCTTGGTCAATTTCTCAATAAAGCTCAATAAAGTCAATTTCTCAATAAAACTTCCTGTTCTGATTAATTTTAAACACCACTTGTTTTTTCTGATCACTTTTGTAACCCCACAAGGGTATCTCTCTAAATAATGTTTCTATTCACTTTCAAATTTGCCCGATTGTTTATCTCATTAGCCTCACAAGCCGACAAGAAGCCATCTCCCTTCATCTACATTTGAAGGAACTTACCTGATTTATTTTTTCCTCAGGTACTGTTTCTTCAAAGGGAGGAAGAAAGGAAGAAAAAGCAAAAGCTGAAACCATCAAGATGTGTGTCAGTTTTGCTCCCCTTAGTCTTTCACATTTTAAAAAAAAAAATTTCACAGTATCTACACATGACTTCCAGAAGAAAGTCCAGTGACCTACTACCAGGTAAATGTGCATATTTCAGTCTAAGAAATACTGTATGAACTGAATGAAAATCTTTTTGTTCAATTGTTCAGTCACTTTTGACTCTGTGTCTTGATGGGCAGCATTTCTCTAAGATGTCAGGTAACTGCATCTTTGAATTCTTTTAAGCTCCTGGTTGTGTCATCAGTGACAGTATCTAGCCACCTTGTCTTCTGTCAGCCTCTTTTTCAATTGCCTTCACTTTTTCCAAGCATTAGGGTCTTCCCCAACAATTATTTCCTTTGTATTATGTTTCCAAAATATCTTAGTTTTAATTTCATTATTAGTCCTTTCAAATAGGACTCTTGTTTTATTTCATCTAGGAATTAATGATTTGTTCTTCTTGTGGTCCGAGATGTTCTCAACAATTTTCTCCAGCAGTACATTCAAAGGCATCCATTTTTTTTTGTCCAGCCTTTCTGATGGGCTAATATTTACGGCCATTTGTTACAACTGGGAATGTCATAGTCTTTCTCCCAAATATCAGGTGCCTCTTTATTTTATGGCTATAGTTGCTATTCCTGTGAACTTTTGACTTAGGAAGTTGAAGTCTGCTTCAGCTTCTTCCAACCCATGGTCAGCACCCAATCTTGTTTTTTACTGACTAAATAGACCTTCTCCATCCTTGCTTAAAGAGAATATAGTCAATCAGATTTTGGGGTTGTCCAGTCACTGTCATCCATTTACAGAGACATCTTTTAGTTGTTGAAAGAAGGCATTTCCCATAAACATTCCTTTTGTTGATAGAAGTCTTTTAATCTATCCTCTGCTTTGTTTTGTAGTCTGAGTCCAAAATATCCCATTATTCCAGATCCTATTTTACTTTCAACTTTAGCATTCCAGTCTCCTATAAGTAGTGTGACTTTTTTTGTGTTTTATCAACAAGGTATTGTAATCACCATGGAACTGTTCCACTTCCTTGGCATCCATGGTTGAAGCATCAACTTGGATCATCTAATACTGACTGGGTTGGCCTGGGCTCAAATTTAGATCATTCTGTCATTTTTTGGATCACATCTGAGCACTGACTTTGACCCCCTTTTTTGATAGTAATGGCCGCTCCATTTCTTCTATGATTTTCTATTCCACAGTAGAAGATCTGATTATGTAAAGTAAGTTTCCTGATTCCCAGAATGTCAATGTTCAGTCTTGACATTTCTGATCTGATATCATCATGTTTTCCTTGGTTCATAGTTCTAATATTTAATTATCAATAATATACCTATCTTTGCAGCATCAAGCTTGCCTTTCACCTTTGGGCAAATTAGCAGATGGATATCCTTTCAATTTTAATCCAGCCGCATCTTAAACACAGGTGTTACTTGTACTCGTCCTCTGCTCTTCCCCAGTAGTTTATTGGAAATCTTCCAGGGAAATCTCTGCCCTCTAATAAAGTATATATAGAGTTCAGAATCTGGGTCTATATATACTATGGTGCTAGCTTTGACACTCCTAATAAAATTTTGGTTCTGTTAAACTTTTAGAGAATTATAATTCTTAATAAATTGCTTAAGAATTTATATTACTCCACAGGCATATGAAAAATACTGTTTTATGTGCAAAATATACCAATCTTATATACAAAGACTGAATGATTAAAAAGATCTTATCAGCCAAGAACATTAATAATGTTTGAAGAAATCTACGTAATTCAAAATCAGTGGAACGTATATAAAATGCATATATCAAAAACAACAGCTATCTTGAAAGTCTTAAATTTATTGAAAGAGGACTTAGGATTTGAACTTGCTGAATCAGCTTGGAATTCTTCATAGTATAAAATTTCTTTAAAATTTATTTTGACAAGTCGCCATAAACTAACTATGAAAATAATAGAGGATGCTCCCTCCCTTAAAAGTGCACTATACAGTAATAACTAAATTCTTTCTTGATTGTGTTAAGTTGGAATCAAAATTCTTCATACCACCTCTGGTGGCAATTGGTTATTTTTATGAAAACATTTGAGGAAATTAGAAATAAATTACAGAACAAATTTTGATTATTTTGATTATTTGGTTTTTGTTTTTCCCAGGACTTATGAAATGGTACAACACAAAAATATATTTAGTTTTGGGTTTTTAAAATTATTTTCAGTGTTTTGTTGGTCACTATTTAATTAGACAATGACTTTATGATTTTAAGAATCAAAATTTTTATTCTTAAAAGTGAATAATAAGATTAATGTTTCATAGTCATTTATTTTGGAGCTTCTTACATTGCTAATCATATACAGAATTATCTCCTAGAACTGAATTATAGGAGGACATTATAATCACATGCGTAGAGTAGTTCCTTTACTACCACAATAATAATCAGTATTTTTCATTATATGAATGCAGTTTTGGATGCATAGAGGGCATTTATAGAACAATTTCAAACCTCTTTCTCTGGTTTGGATGGAGGGTGATCTGAAGAAATTATGAGACCAGATTATTTCATATTGAGTGTCTGTAAATTTATAATCATACTGTTTAGGTTTCTTTTATAAGCTGCTTCTGCAATCCAGTTATGTATCTCTGAGACAGATCTCTTTACTGCTTTGTGCAAAACACAGATTCACAAATAAAGTATAGTATAATTTCTTCAATTATTAAATGATTAATATATACTAATTTTCATAAATTAGTAATATTATTCTTAGATAACTGTGCATCCTAAAGCAACTTTTGCTGTTAAAATATATGGTGTAAAATTTCCAGGACAAAGAAAAATACTTCCTGTTGTCTTCAGATTATCACTAAGTTAACTCCAGCATATTCAAGAGCAGCTAGAATTCAGATACCAAATTCTATGATTTGTCAAACTGAGATCAGAATGATCCAATTACAGTGGTACCTCTAGTTACGAACGCCCCTCCTTATGAATTTTTCAAGATACGACCAGCTCCGGCCCCAAAAAATTACCTCTACTTGCGAACTCCGCCTCTACTTATGAACCGGATCCGCGGCCATTTTCCCTGCTGCCACGCTGTCGCGGCTTCCTGTGGGCGAGATCGCGGTAGCAAGGAGACATTCGGTGAGGCTTGTGGTGTGTTTTGTGGCGTTTGGAAGGTTTTTGTGGCGTTTGGAAGGTTTTTGAGGTTTAAAAATAAAATGCATATGTTTCAGAACTGTTTAGCCGTATTTACATTGAACCTTATGGGGGAAATTTACCTCGGGGTGCGACCAAATTCGGAGGGCGGATTAGCCGTATTTACATTGAATCTTATGGGGAAATTTGCCTCGTGGTGCGGCCAAATTCGGAGGGCGGAACGGATTAACCGTATTTATATTGAACCTTATGGGAAACTTTACCTCGACTTGAGACCAACTCTAGTTGCAACCAGAGTCACGGAACGGATTAAGTTCGTAACTAGAGGTACCACTGTATGTAAGATATCTTCAGAACCTGGTATACAGCAATAATATATCATCTTCACTGCTCTGCACATTTGCACAACCCCATTCCTTATATCACATGATCCTAGCAACAACTGAAGTTTACATTTTCACAATTTTTTTTTATCCCAAAGAGTTTTTTTGAATGACAGAAGTCTGGGGTTATCACAAAATATGAACCATAACTTCTCATGAACTATCTGGAAAGCCTCTACATAAACTTTATATTATTAGCAAAGGTGAGGTCTTCTGCTGAATAGAAATCTGTCGATGCAAACAATATACAAGGCCTTGAAAATGCATACTATGTGAAGCTGAAAAAGAATGCTGGGAATATTATAGCCCGTGAGCCATCAGCACTTTTGATTTTTTTTTTTTTCACTTTGCTGCTGAAAGGCAAGCCATGAAAGGAGCTGCAATAGTAATGCAAGACATTTCTGGTTGCATGCCATTTTCTCCATTCAAGCATATAATTCTGCTTGATCAAAGCTTACGCTTTTTATCTCAATTTATAACTAAATTGTTAGAGTCTGCATGCAGAGTGTAGAATGCAAAAAGAGAAACAAAAACTGGAACATCCAAAATACAACATTTGATAACCTACAATTCCCCAATTTGAACTAAATTTCAGGAAGTTCTAGAAATCTGACATTCTATACCCAGGAACAATTGGTGAGTACCTAGCGGATTCATAAGAATGATTCAAATGCTCAGCATAGCAATCATAATTTAGTTAACTGTGCTTGCTGTCCAGATTTGCCCATAAACGTTAGAAATTCACTTTGATAAACTAGGCTTATTTGATCCATACCATTTGTGCTGAAAAAGAGCACCAAAATCTTGGACATTTCTCTGTCTCCAGGCAATTTGGGAACTTTGGAGCCAATGGATCACTTTTGAACCATTCACTGTCCTGAGTGTGCCTGTACTGCCTAGTTGGTGTGATATAGGCAACAGTATGTTGGCTTGTAAGATAATCTGTAAATTAGAAATCCTAGTTTGCATAGAACAGAATGAGCCAAGTTGAGGTAAAAGTGGGCTTCGGTTGCACTTGTAACATATTGGCTAAATTATCCCAAAACTATCTGGTACTGTCTGAATGATTAGTATGGAATGTTGCATTGGCATGGGCTTAGCTAAAACTGGTAAGATACAATTGTTTTCTCATATGAAAAAGCTTTTTGTAGAAGCATCAATTGAGCAAAACCATGACAGGTGGTAGAACTCTGGATTTATCTGGTTACAACCATGACATAAGAATGGAAGAGGAATGAATGGTGAAGAGCATTAATTAAGGAATGAAAGAAAAATAGATTATGTTTTGTTAATTTTTAAACTAAGATAAACAAATGTAATAGGTCTAAATGAAGGCTTAGAATTGGAATTGATAAATGCATGTATGAAAATAGCTTATAGAGCTAATATGTATGAATAAATAGGAATGAGATTAAAGAATGCAGAATACAGTGATTGGATCATTCAAAAACCCCAAAATAGATTAGAACAAAGATTGCTGAATATCTGCTTAGAAAAAGAAAGCTTGTTTAAGGGAGGTGGTTTAAGCACATAAAGTACATGTTAATGGAGGAAATAGAAAAGCATATTTGGATTAATTGTTTATGATGAAGGACCAAGAAAATTAGTAAAGGGTACAAGGGTAATGAGAGGTTTTGAATGTGGGACAGACTACTTTTTGGTAGTGTTATGCTAATGGAAGTATGAAAACGTATGGTAAAATGAAATCTTCAGGCTGTAGATAAGAAAAATGCATATAGGAAAATGACTGCTTCAGAAATTAGGATAAATATATTGTATGATGTGTATAATGAGAAAGTATTATAAAGAATGTATTCAAAAAGAATAAGGAATGGTTAAGATTTAAAGAAGCAAAAATACTGAACAATTTTTTTGGTAATAAAACATTGTTTTGGAAGTAGGTGAAAATGGCTAAACAAGAAACTTTCTGCAGTGATAGAATTAAGAATAAAAGTGATGAAATTATTTGGGATGAAACTGAAATGAAAGAAAGCTGGAGGAATATTTTAGGGATTTGTATGAGAATGATAGTGACACGTCAAAGGGTGGAATGAAATTAATGTTACATATGTTAGTGTCAAGAAAAAAAACTGATGAAAAGAAAATAATAAATGATGTGAGAATGTTGAGAAATGGCAAGGCTGCAGGTATAGATAGTGTAACAAGAGAAATATTGAAATATGGATGTGTCTTGCTTATGGAGTAGCTGTGCAATTTGTTTAATCTGTGTGTGAAGAGTTGCACGCATATTTGATGACTGGAAAAATGACTGTTCCCTTATGCAAAGATAACAAGAATGAAAGCAAGAACTATAGGGATATAAGTTTTTAAAGCATCCCTGGGAATGTGTTTGCCATGTATACGTGAAGTAACAGCTAGAGTTACTTTGGTGATTGAGGCAACTGCAGATGGGGGGAGGGGGAGAGGGATGCAAAGACTATGAGTTGCACGTTTCTTCACCTCTAGTCCCAGAAAAGTTCAGCTCCATTCTTACTGTGGTTTTCCATCCAAGCATTGCTTAATTCTCCATTTCTTCTGGAAATTAGCTCACTAAACACATATAGCTGTTTCCAGTCTCCATCTTGTTTGCATATTTCAGGTGTTCTTCTTCCTTGGTCCCCTCCCAGGTGATCTGCTTTCTTTCACATCTCCTAGCTGTCTCTTTCCATTTGGTGTCAAGACAAAGGTTTTTGCCAGCAAGAAGAGGGCAAGCCTGGGTAAGTTTCTCCCCCCGCCCTTACCCACAGGCTTGGATTTTGCAGTCAGTATGAACTCTCTTGCCCATCTGCTCAAGCATCTAGGCTATGGGTACTAGCTGTCTGGTTGAACATGGGGGAGGGAAAGGCCTTCTGTGCCTTGCCTGAATGAATGGCAGTTTGTCCATTCATTGCAGATGTCATTACTGACACTTCCTAAACATCCAAACTGCTTTGAGCATATATGCAGCTGTTTTACACAGTTGGCGATATATCTTGGAAGGAACAAAACACATTTTTTAAAAATTCAAGCATTTCAGTGTACTCCATTGGAAGTTTTGTGCTTCCAGAATTCTGCATTCCATTGCAAACAACAATAAAAAGTTTTGCAAAATTCCAGTTGTTTAAAAATATAGTATTCCTTACAGTAAGCCTAGATGCTACATTTTCTTTAAATACATACAGAGAAATTGAGAAACTTGAGAAAAGTGTCCAGAATACTGTTACTCCTATTGGGGAGCCGAGTTAGTGACCATCAGAAGGTTACCCCTTACCCCTCTATTACTCCCAGGGCTGAATATGCATGCCTTTTATAAAAATGCCCCCATTCATGAGGTATTTTGCTAATTCCTCCAGACATCTAGACTATAACCACCTGGCAGAGTTAAGAAATTTAAGATCATCAAGCTTTGCTACAGCAATAAAATAATTAAATACCAGACCAATTATTGCTATAGGAGAATTAGGCAGTGATGTAAATATAGTGAAGGCTGGGATGGGAGCAACCTTGGGGCTGCAGGCTGGAGGACTGTAGGGCTACCTGCTTCTTCTATGCCTTCAACAGCGTGCCAGGTGTGGCTACCATAGGTGTTTGACAAAAACTCAGGTGGTCATTAGATGACAGCAGAAAGGGTTTTCTGTATCTCTTTGCTACTGTGTCTAGTGGATGTTCAGATTCATGTAGCCCAGATTGATAGACCAAGCATGCAGCACCAGCAGGAGCTCTAGCAAAAGAGTGATGTGGAAGGAAAGAAGGAATACATGATGAACGAGCTGCTGCTGCTGTTGCTGCTGCTGTTGTCACCTCTTCCACCTGCTTCTCTGTATTCAGCTGTCTCCTCAGCACAGTGAGGTGCCCTGGAAGTGGAGCCCTTGAAGGCCCTGGAGACATCCCCATTGATTGCTGCTGCCTGCTGTCTTCCTCTTTACCCTCTCCTCCTCCTTCCTGCTTGTGAAGTAATAAAGGGAGAGAGAATAGTCATATCATATCTGCATAAATCTGGATGGCCACTAGAGGGCAGCCCCATAAATATTTATTACATGACATCCTGAGCCATCCAGATCCACACATAGGGCATGGAGACTGAAATATTCTAGCACCAATAGCCTGGAGGATTCCAACACCACCCCAGCAGGAGACTCAGGAGCTTATGCAAGGCTGCTCCTGGGCATCAGAGTGGTCAGTACACCAGCAGCAACCTTGACTGACCCCTCCAACTTTACATACAGGCTTTCACACCTGGTCTCTTGAGGAGCAGCACAACTAGTCACCGCTAGGGGTTCTGAAAGATCATCACCACACCACCCAAGGGGGGAAATCTCAGGCAAGGCTAACATCCCCATCCTCACCCAACCAGAAAACTCTTTTTGCTGTCATCTAGGGGTTATGCAGAGGTTTGCCAGCCAGATATGGTATGCCTAAGAGAGCAAGACTTTCAGCTGGCCTAATTGGGAGGGGGGATGCTCTTGGGGAGGTGGTGTGGGTACTAAAGTTCAAGCAGGAAGGAGAAGGGGGGGTTCTTTAGGTGACTAAGATGATAAGGGGAGACTTTGAAAGGGCTCAGGCCCACTGCTGCTGTAAATCCTCTAGTATAGTTTTATAGTATAGTTGTTGTTGTTGTTCAGAGTCATGTCTGACTCTTCATGACCCCATGAACCATATCGTGCCAGGCTTCCTGTCCTTCACTGCCTCCCTGGGTTTGCTCAGTTTCATGCTCATTGCTTCAGTGATGCTATCTCTTACATTCCAGGTACCTATACAGTATTGTTCTTTACAGCATCGGACCTTCTTTTCGCTTCCAGATACATCCACAGCTGAACGTCCTTTCGGCTTTGGCCCAGCTGCTTCACTCTTTCTGGAGCTACTTGGAATTGCCCTCCACTCTTCCCCAATAGCATACTGGACACCTTCTGACCTGAGGGGCTCATCTTCCAGCGTCATATCTTTTAACCTTTTGACATTGTCCATGGGGTTTTCTTGGCAAGTGGGTTGACATTTGCGTCTCCAGTGGACCACATTTTGTCAGAACTCTGTCATGACCTGTCCGTCTTGGGTGGCCCTGCACGGTATAGCTCATGGCTTCACTGAGTTATGCAAGCCCCTTCGCCACGACAAGGCAATGATCCATGAAGGGGTTATAGTATAGAGTCACAAATGTGAGATTGGTGGCTATATAAACTGAATGAATGAATGAATGAATGAATGAATGAATGAATGAATGAATGAATGAATGAATGAATGAGTTTTGCGATCTTCCTCTTCCTTTTCTCCTAGCCTCCTTTAATTGCCACAGCTTGCTTGGAAGAAGGAGCTTGATGATTGACTCTCTCTCCATTGGACAGGGTTGCCTTGGGATTCAAAGAGATATACCTCTGAAACTGTGGTAAACTTGTGGTGGATGTCATGGGAATGAATGTGAAAGAGCAATTCCTGGTGGAGCAGGAAAAGAATTGATCATCTGGAAGGATTCTTGATTGTTTTTACACCCAGAGGGGAAGATCAAGAGCCAGCATGTTCAATTGGAGTTGTTGCCCTGAATGTTCTACAGCTGTGCTGAGAGTAGACTATGCCACATCTTTTCCTTTGTCCTTTGTTGGGGACAGACTTTTGCAAACCATAGGAGCTTGATGAGATCAACTAACAGGTAGAGATATGTGCAGTGTTTGAAAGAAATATGTCTTGGGGAAATGGAGTTGAGAAGATTTGTGTGACTAGAACACATCTAGAGTCTGCACACACGCACACCTATCCACAAATCTATTGTGTGGAGCCTCTCAAGTTCTCTTGTACAAGCTGAAAATCTCTCGCCTATGATACTGGATTCCACTCATAGTGTTTACAATATTGACATTTGGTCCTTTGGGAATTCTTTTTTTTTTTAAGTTAAACTAGAATTTTGGAATTCCTGAAGTACAAAATACCCATATAATAAGCACTAGGTACTGTATCAAGTTTCCCACAAACTGAATCTCTTTAATGTAAGGAACTTGGGAGGGTCCCTCCCTAGCAGTTTATAAGAATACACAAGGACTGAAAGAGAGAGGGAATCCCTGTTATCCCACTGGGCTAGTTTTTTTCCTTCCTGTACCTGGGCAAGGTGGGGATTTTTTTCTCACATTAGTATTCTGGAGGTAGAAAACTGCAGCTATTTTAAAATGCTGGAATGCTAGAATTCCAATATTAAGATAAAGTATTAAACTATGTGAGGGCAGCTGAGCGGAACAGGCACATACATATTTGGAAGAATCAATGAAAGAGGAAAAAGATCAAATAGACAAGACAAATATAAGGAAAGCCTGGTATGCCCCATTGTGATCTCCCCCACTGGTATCCATGGGATAGTGCAGGAACAAGTTGTGTGACCTGTATAGGTAATCCTCGCTTAGTGACCACAATTGGGACCAGCAAGCCCGTCACTAAGCAACACAGTAACTAAGCAAAACATCATGTGACTGCAACGGACTTATGACATCACTTCCCATTTGATCGTTAAGCGAGTTACTGCAAGTCGTTAAGACATCAAGTGTCTGTGACTTGCAATTTTAAAGCCAGCTTCTCCATTGACTCTGCTTGTCAGAAGCCAGCTGTGAAGCTCACAAATGGAGATCACATGACTGTGGAATGCTGTGACAGTTGTAAGTGCAAGGACTGGTCATAAAGTTACTTTTTCAGTGCCGTCATAACTTCAAATGATCGCTAAACAGGGCAATCATTAAGCAAAATCAACTTGTATAGTTAGTCTGACAAGTAACAAAAAAGGAGGGGAAATTAACTTAAAAGGAAAAACATTCACAACTGGTAAACCTCGTTTCCTTTCATTATTTACTCTCTTTGTTTCCTTGTCTTTGATTCATTATGAAGACTACTAGAGGATTGGAAGGGATGTGTATGTGTGAATACACTCACACATACTGAATTTTTGGGAATGTATATTTCACTCATAGGTGTGATGATAAAAAAAACATTTTAAAAATTCAAACCTCATATAGGTGCTGGGATTCTTCTCTGCCCTGAAATGTTTAGTTGTAACCTGTAGTGCTGACGCTGTTGATGGGCTCTTAAGGAAGGATGAGCTGTTCATCTTTGTTTCACTGCCATCAGTATAGCTCAAAATACAGGCAACTCTTTCCCCAAACATCTCCCCGTGTTGTTTTAGCACTATGATGGATGTCTTTCCCCACCCACCACCACCACCACCACCACCACCCTTTGCAAAACAACGCACTCTCTCTGGTTCTGATCAGTAGTCTTTCACCAAGAAGGGGTGGAGCACAATTAACAATTTGCCCCTCTTTCCTTCCTTGTCAGTATTTATCTCCATCCTTTCTACTTCACTGGGCATGTCTCATATCAGTAAGTCTGGAGATTTAATTGGTTTTGCAAACTAGTGTCAAGTATTTGTGGAGACTCAAGGGAGGGAGAATGGACCATTGTTCCAGAATTCTTGATGGCCTGGTGGGATTTATGGATTGTTTTCTGTTTCCCCCTTCTAAAATTCAATAGAAGGGGCAGGAGGAGTGTAAAGATGGATGTGAAAAAGAACAGTTCCTTAGAAAATCTTTATATAGCACACAGAAGAACAGTGAAGGTTGTGCATTTTCCCCCTTGTTTTTGCATGCAATCTTGTGTTTCATAATAAAGTATTCAAATAAAAGAATATGCAGTGAACCCAGAAGCTAGGGATGAATTGTTCTGTTTGCTTGTTTGATAGGATTGAAAATTCTTTTGCCGAGAACAGCTGTAAGAGGCCACTGAAGCTCACTGATCCAACCCTCTTTTACCTGGCAAGCTGATGACTGGGCAGGACAACAGCAGTCACCTTATCTCAGCACATCCTGAATTTAGCCAGGTGCTAAGTATGGCCGAGAAAGGAAGGGGCAGAGTTAGATCGGGAAGCCAAGCTTTAACTGGCAGAGAAGCACGGAGTCAAGGGACCAATCCAGGCTGCAGAAGCTCACACAAATCATTCTCCTCAACAGGAGAAGGGGAATGGGCAGGAACAGCCACGCCTGGCTGAAGGAGCACATTTCATTTCTTCCACAGAAGTACCTATGGGTAGCTCTTCAGATTTTTGGACTATAGTTCTCACATCCACGGTCAGACCTGAAATTAGATTTGCTGCAAAAAAAAGTGTATCGCTTTGTGTAAATTTCTCATTCCCTTGGCCTGCTTCTTGTAAAGGCACTCTTGGGAAACGATTTGAATCAGCCAGGTTTCAGGGCATACTGGCTGGCAGTTATAGGCTAGAGCCGGGCCAGAGACAAAAATATTTGTGTCTTGAGAAAACTATTGCACTTATTGTACTCAGGAGGTAGAAAGTGCTCTTCCCTGTCCTAAATAGCTCTCTATTACATTGGAAGTCTCAGCCAGAGGATATCAAAGAACCTTATTATTCCTCTTCCCAAACCCAGATCAGTGCTACCTTGGCTCCATCTGTGATTCCACAAGTTTATTATTGCATTAAATGTAGTAGTAATTTCTGTCATTCTTGAACTTGCAATCATGCACTGTCATGGGAAGTCCCTGAGTTCTATTGTTTTGAGTGAAGGAGACAGTATTATTTTCTGGTAGGTCATCCCTTCTTTTCCTAAACCTTTCTCCCTAGGAAGTGCTTAAAGATGGTGGCTCTTCTGATCAGAGCTTCAAGTTTGGCTTGGGTGGCTGCCTGCACGGTTGGAAGTAGAGCTGAGCCTTGCCAACTCAGCCTGGATTCTGGCTGCTGCTGCTGCTTCCAGAAGATCTGAGCATTCCTGTGTTTTGACATGTTAATTTTATATTTCTTTATCTAAATGAGTCACTGACAGTCACTTTTAGAAGATGCCATACAACCAAGGCATCTTTTCAATACTGTAAACACAAATTCCTTTTGTTGTATTATGGCTTTTGGTCCAACAGGATTTTACAGCACTAACCCACTCTGCAAAACCTGCAAACAGATTATAAAAGTCATCTTCACCTCTCGCTTCTGATGGGTACCTGTAATTGTCCTAATAGAAATAATAAATAGATAAAATAGAAGCCTATTTTAATGAAATATACCAAGATGGAATTCATACCAAATATATGTTGAGTATATGATGAATGCAAACACAACTTATTCATAGAACAAAATAGTGTGCCCAGGTACACTCAGAAATGAAGAAAAGAGGAGCTTCAAAATATTACTCAAAATTGTATAGCAAGGACTGATATTTCTTTTTTAATTAACTAAATACAAAAAACAAAGAAAAAATACACAAAATTATAAAGGAAGGAAAAAACCTGAAACAAAAAGAAACAAAAACAAACCTTCAAAACATATACTTAGAGACACTCATATATCAATAAACTGAGGCCATGATTCATTACAGAGAGAGAAAGAGAAAAGGATGACAACAGGACTAATATTTCGAGCCAGAGGGCTGTTCTTCAGAGGGCAGCTGAAACAGCTTTCTCAAGGGAGCAAAGGCAGCATGCCTGCCAACTGATGAAATTTCTGTGGCGCAAGCTTTCCTGACTTCCTTGTGCTTTTTCACTGGCAAAAAGAAGTATCAAAGGATACTACACTCCCCCACTCAATAAAATAAATTAAAATTAATTAACTTCATCTCATTGACTTCTTGTACCATATACACCCCATGAGCCTTGTTTTTCCCTCTTCCCACCTGGCTTTGGCTTTCTTTTTGGCCAAAATATATCCCCCCCCAAAAGCCCCCCCCCAAATTCCATTCCACCCCTTCCTGCTTTGCTGTACTAGAAGTTGCAGCTGATATATGAGGGACAAGATTCTCCCTGCAGAAAACCACAGTATAATTAGTGAACATAAAATACTATACTCCCCCTTGAGACTCTGTCCCCAAGGGGATATTTCTAGCCTCTAGAAGGCTATAGTTTCTTTCAGTAGACACTCAGTCCCCTGCATGATTGGAACATGGTTAATATTTTAAGAGTGGGAGGAAATCACACGCTGCTTTTCCTTTTCTGGCAGGGCTTGTTTTGAATTTGGGGTGTGGACTGTGCTCTCTGCATAGTCTTCAGTTGATGTTTCCCCCTTCCCTGAATTCTAGCACAGTCTTGCAGCAGGGTCACATTCCAAGAGAAAGACCCAGAGAAAGAGCAGATGTTGCAGTCTGAAATGTTTTAGCAGACTGCATGGATAGGAGAGGGACAGGGAGACCAGGAGATCGGTGGGGATGGGTGGGGGGGGGGAGCTCCATAGCAACTGCCCAAGTCTTCCCACATGCCAAGTGCCTTCTCTCAGGACTGTCAAGCACTGGTGGAATCTACCCAGCAGCAAAGTGATAAGTCACGTCAGGGATGCTGCAATATGCTGGGCACCTTTCCAGATCTATCTTCACCTCCTGGGGTGAGAGAAGCTGTTAGTCAAGCACGAAGTGTGTATTGCTCACCACCCACTGATTCTTCAGGCTTTTGAATCAGGGGGCACTGCAGAAGGATGAGTAACAAATGCTTCCCCCTTTTTTAGGCCCATTGGCATCATCTACCCCATAGCCTTAAAAGGAGGTAGTGATCCTTAATCACTTCCCAACAGTGCTGTCCAGTCGGACCAGGCAAGCATCAACAATGTGGCTCAGTAGCTAGGGTGGAGGTAGAGGGCAGGCATGAGAAACAGTCTGTTGCAACTTGTGCTTCTGTTTACAGGAATCTGGGATGGAAGAACAAGAGACAAAGGTGCACCACAACAGAATGTGTGTGTATTTTCACAGTCCTATTCATGCCATGGGTGCTTGTGTGCTTGCATATCCTCATGAGTTTACATACAACGTGTGGGACATGTAGGATACCTAATTCCTAGACAGAGAAAGAATTTCTGCAGTATATTGAGAGGCATACAAATAAAATTTGTTATCTCAATGTGCCAAAGATGTTCTTGTACAGGTAGTCCTCATTTAACAGCCACAATTGGGACTGGCAACTTGGTCATTAAATGAAGTGGTTGCTAAGTGAAACATCACAACTGTATGATCTTACTTCAGCTTTCCTTTGCTTTACAGACCTGTGAAGGTTGTAAATGCAAGGATTGGTCATAAAGTTACTTTTTCATCACCATCATAACTGCAAATGGTTGCTAAATCAGGTAGTTGCTCAATGAGGACTACAGGTTATTCTTGGGTTGCAACCACTCATTCAGCGACCATTAAAAGTTACAACAGCACTAAATAAGTGATACTTAGAACTGGTCTTCTAAGTTCCAGCCATCGCAGCACCTCTGGGGTCATGGGAGGGAGAATGGATCATTGTTCCAGAATTCTTGATGGTGGAGGGAAGGCAGTTGGGAGCTCACAAATAGAAGGAGCAAATAGTATAAATAGGAACAGGGGAATTATGTGAGAGAAGAGAGGAGGGGGAGGAACACACTGATATCCCTCCTCCAGAGAGTAAATATGGAGGTAAGTTTAGCAACTGTGAGCAAACAGAGCTCCAAACTTGGTAAAAGCAAAACACTGGAACTAGATTTTAGGTCAAATAGTTCCTAAAGAAGAAAAAAGCTAAGCTTGCCAAAAATTAGTGTAAAGGTAGCAAGCCAGCAAAAGATGCTTTCTGGTTTATTACATAGAATGGCAAACATTCAACTATTTGCTTATTGGTCATAAGTCATGGGTTGGTGTTTGGTGCAGCGATGTTCTGGCTGCCAGGGAACAAGCCTGTTCTCTTGAGATGAAGGTGGCTGAGCTAGAGATGCTTAAGGAAGAAGAGTAGTGTGTAGATGAGACCCTCTGGAATGGGACAGCTTCATCAGAATCCCAGGACAATAGCTCCCTTCCTGTCAGTGAAAATGGGAGTCTTGGGGAAGGGCATCAGTTCAAGAATGAGGGAGAAGTTCTCATAGAAGGAAAACAATCCTTTGAGATGAATCCACACCTTCTCATACTGAGGGTGCTTTTCCAGGACTGAGGGTAGAGGGCTTTGGGTTGTGGGTACATTAAAAACACAGAAGGATGGATTTGTGACAGACGTGTAAGTGCATGGTGTCTCTCCTGCCTAATGTGAAGGTTGCAGACATCACGCAAGGCCTAGCTAAAGTACTGAACAGTTCGGGGGAGGAGGCAGTGAGCATGATTCAGGTTGGAATTGTACTGGGAAATGAGGTCAGGCAGACCCGGAAGCCAAATTTAGGTTCTAGACAGCAGAATGAATGAAGCCCAGGATGACCAAGGTAGCATTTTCCAAAAATGCAGAGTTCATATGCAGAGTCACCTAGACAGGCAGAGTCTCAATGTTTGGAAGAAATAGGGGTGCCGGGGGGAGAAATTTAGATTTATTAGGCACTGAGGAATTTTGGAGATAAACCAAAACTGTAAGAGAAGTGGGATTCACTTGAATCCAAAATGGGACCCAGGTGTCTGCCCCTCTAGGTAGAGCAGAACAGGAAATCAACTCCACAGGAAGACTAACACTACTTTTTTTGAGACTGGTTATAATAATAGAATCTTGCAAGTCTGATTGTGCTTTACCTCCTCCTCCTTCTTATCGTTCGGGGAATTAGGGAGGCATCTGCCTGAGCTGCTTCCAAATGTTATCTCATATTTCTGGACTTAAAAAATGTTTCAGCCCCTTTTGCCTAGGTAACCATTCCTGCATATCCCCAGCAAGGTAATCTTCGTTACTCCTTACACCAAGCTGCTCTATTACCAAAAAGATGATGGAGCAAATTTTAAATTACTTCTGTTGGGCAACATCCAATTCAAAGAATATAGACTTGGATGTCCAGTGGGAATGAATAGGGTTGAATGACAAAGCATGTATCACAAAGTTCAACACATGTATGAAAGGTGTAGAACTTGCATTGTGACATCATGATACACGTTTCATGATTTTGATGAAACCTCCAGATTCTTGAAATGACATTTTAGCTTGTATACATGTAAATAAGAGATTTTGCAGACATCACTAGGTGTAGACATTTCAGAAAATACTGTGAGGGAAAGAGACAGTGTTAGAAGTGGATTAGTGGTGGACAAGACAATCTGACCATGAAAGATGGAAAGACCAAGACCATGAAAAAAACTCAAGCCAACGACATTTGAAAAATGACACAGTGCATAGGTGTTTCTATACCAATGCTAGAAGTCCTTGAAGCATGATGAGGGAGTTAGGTGCTTGGTTGTGAATGAGTAGATAGATACGGTGTGTACAGTATAACAATACTGGTGAAATGGAGAGAATAAATGGGATATATCATTCCTGGATACAAATTCTATGGACAAACTGGGAAAGATTGGGCAGGGAGGGAGATGTTGCTCATTATATCAAAGAGAATATAAGGTCTAATATTTCAGGAGCTATTAGAAGACCAAATTACTTCACAGAGTCACTATAGGTGGCAATAGCTGGCATAAATATAAATTAAACCTATACATATGCCATCCAAATGTTGAGGATGATCTTGGGATGATGAAAAAGTATAGGAAGGCATTGCAAAGAAGAAAAAGGTTTTATAATGGTGATCAATTGCTCTCACATTAACAAGATTTATTCATGATTTTTAAAAAGCTAAAATTCTAGATACCCTAGGCACTGGCTTAGGACATTTGTTGTTATTTATTTATTTATTTATTTATCATTCATTCATTCATTCATTCATTCATTCATTCATTCATTCAATCATTCATTTACCAATGCTTGGACCCAGCCATGTTATCATCTCCCAGGACACCTTAATTAGTCAAGAGGAACATGGATCTAAAATGCAGATGGGTGTACTCACGGACCCCTGTCTAGTTCCTCAGGACCAACAGGATCAGCTTCTTCCCATGTCAGATTCAGTCAATTCCCCAAGACCTGCATAATCAGAGTCCAATTCTGAGTGAATTCAAGTGATTTTATCTAATAGATGCCATGAAAAATCCTCATAGCAGCCTTCCAGGTGTTCTTCCAACTCAATCCTACCCAGTTAGACCAAGTCACCTTAAAAAGGGCTGCCAATAGACCCACTTATTACCACAATGTACTCTTTAGCCAAGGTTTTTACACATGTCCGATCAGATTCTCTCATCATTTTCCTCCAATGTTCCTCTAAGGTTGTCAGAACCTGCATCACCCAACTGTTGTTGGTTTCCATTATATTGCAGTCGCTGGGAGTTGGGGTGATTTGTTTCTGCCACTTGTAACTAAGGAGGGGGGGGTTGCTGTTAATGGTTGAAATGGGAGCTGGGAAGCAGCTTAACCATATATGGGCAATTTAGACTGGCCTGATTGCCGGCAAGGCAGCTGGGGCCCAAAGAGCCAGGAAGGGGCTCGGGTTGGAGGGGGAGGAAGGAAAGAGGTCACCACCAGGTGGAGAAGATTCGTGATGCCAGGCAATAAGGGGAGGGGGGATAAATAGAGGGAAGTTTACCCAAGGCTTTAGTTTTAGCAATGTTCTATTTACAAGCTACATGTACCACATAATAAAGAAGTATTTTTCTGAACCAAGCCTGGTTGCGTGAGAATGCTTCAGAACAGGGAGTTGGACATTGTGGACTTGACAAAGGCTTTTCTTCCATTGTTACATCTCCCAGAGCCCCTCTGAAAATCAGGGAACCCTCTGGGATCTGCAAACAGAGAGATGCCACGCAGGCACAATCTAATCTAAGGCTATCACCCCCTTCTCATTCCAACTGAGGACTAAGGCCTCTGGCCGAGCTTCTACCAGATCCTTGGGAACTCCACCAAGCACCCTCTGAAACCCAGTCAGGTCTCTCAGGTGCCTGAGGAAGACCAGATGAACAGGTCCTACTTCTCTGCAGTGAGGAGCAGGTAGGAAGAACTCCAAAGAAATCGAAGAGTGACAAGGACCAATATAACAAGAGACAAACAGAAACGGCCCCTGAGTCCAGATCATGTTGTACTGCTGTAAGACAAAAAAATAGATCCAACATATGACCCCCTCATGTGTTGGGTCAGGTCTATGATTGTTATTGCACCCAAGAACTCCCAAGCCACTCCAAACTCACTACCCAAGGATGGCAGATTGAAGACCATAAGCCTGGGAGACTCCACCACCAGCTGAGCAACCAAACTGAGTAGCTCAGGCAGGGATACACCTCTGCAGGGAGGCAAGTACAGAAGCAGCAATCCAATCTGTTCCCAGACAACAACCTCACAAATAAGATTTCAAAACCAGTTATCTGCAGGGCAACGCCTCTGAAAGCTGCAAGAATCTCCCAGATAATCCCCACACCATAGGTGCTCCACCACCCTACAGTCCTAGTCCTTTACCCAAGACGGTAAACTCCTCAGCAATTTCAGTATTGAGAATGATACTCACATTGATCAGACTGACGCTCATATTGAACACTGGACTGTTGCTGCTGAACAGCTGATCGCTCATGTCTCTGCAGCTCCCCACTGCTGGGCTCTCCATTGCTTCTCCACTGGTCCTGGCCAGATCTGGAGCGAAATAGCTGGTTGCACAGCTTTCAACCAGGTGGCTGAAATGCACCAGTTGCTGCTGTGATTACCACCAATCTTGGAACCAACCAGAAGGGAAGTAACCTTGGATTTAATCCTAAGTAATGACCATGATCTGATACAATATATAGTAAAAGTGTTGTAGACCTGATAAGACCCAATGATCATAATACTATTACATTTAGCGTACATGCAAGTAGGAAATTGCTAGCATGTCCCACAGAGTCATGCCTGACTACAAAGTGGGAAACTTCTAAAAAATAAGGGACTGGTGAAAAAGAAGCTGAAAAATTAAGAGGGCCAGATCTTTCTCTAAGACATGGAGGCTATTTAAAACCACAATAGTTGACACTCAACTGGAACGAATTCTATGATGTAAAAAAACAAGACCAGGAAGATGCCAGGATGGGTCTCTAGCAGTCCAGAGAAAGCAGTAAAACTTTAAAGTTTCATTCAGTTATGGAAAGCCAGTTCTAATGAGAACAAAAAAGAGCACAAACTGTGGCAGAAGAAATACAAGGTGAAATTAAGGACTGGAGAAACATATGGCAAAATACAATCAATATGAATTTTAAAAAATATTTGAAGTAGAAAATTGATCACCAAAGTTGTCGGGGCATTAGTTGACAAAGAAGTAAAAAAGACGCTCAAGGCAGATGTCAAGACTGTAGAGAAACTGAATTCTTTGCATCTATCACTTCTAGAGAAGATAGAGGACAGATATCTGAGCCAGTAATCAGCTTTTCAGTAAGGGAATAGGAAAAGCTAAAGCAGATTTAATAGCACAAAAATACGTTCTGGGACATCTTGAGAGACTACAGAGTAACATATTATCAGAACCAAAGGTATCCATCTAGAGATCTTAAAGAAATTATATGTGCAAGCTCTCCTTCCTAGTGGAAAATGGTAACTTATTCCTCAAATCAGGTTCAGTGCAGGAGAAGTGGAAAGAAGCCAGTGCAACAGCCATTTCAAAAAGGGTCCAGGAAATTACAGGGTGCTCAACTTAATATTTGTTCTGAGCAAATTGATGAAAATAGTAATCAAAGAATAAAATAAGCATACCGAAGAATAAACTTTGCTGAAGGAAGATCAGCATAAATTCTGCAAATGCAAATCCTGCCTCAATAACCTGATTGAGTTTTTTGAGCGTCAGCAGCTATGTAGATAGAGGTGACCTGTCGATGCATATTTGGACAAAATGCTTTTGATAAAGTTCGTTGTCAAAGGTTCTTGAAGAAACATTGCAGAGGTTTCTGCAAGCAAAAAGTAGGAATAATTGGACCATTTTCTCAATGGAAGGAAGTAAGAAGTGAAACCTCTCAAGGATCTTTACTAAGGCCCTTGCTTTTAATGCATTTATGAACATCTTGAGTTAGATGCAAGCAGTGAGCTTGCAAAATTTGCAGCTGATTGAAACTATGCAGTGTAGTGAAAAGCAAAAGTGATTATGAGGGGTTCTAGAAGGAAGTCTTTAACTGGGTGGATGGTCAACCAAGTGGCAAATATAGTTTAATTCAAATAAGCATAAAGTAATATTCACTGGGGCAAAACCTCCAAAGTTCACTAAAATCTTGATGAAGTCTGAGATGTCTGTAACTACCCAGATAAAATATCTTGAGGTCATAGCAAATATTTCAGTAAAGACATTAACTCAGCATGCCGCAGCTGCAAAAAAGAAATTCCATGCTAGAGGTCATTAAGAAAGACATTAAAAATAAAACTGCTGACACTGTAGTGCCATTATACAAACTATAGTATATCTACAATTGGAACAGTGCAGAAGAGGACAACCAAAATTATTGGAGGCTCTAAAACCTGCCCTAGGAGAATTATTTGGGAAGCGTAATAAAAATGGCAACTATGGTGGGTAACAAGATTAAGGTCTACAAAATCATATATGGGAGAGAGAAAGAGGGCAGGGAAAAGTTTTTCTCCAGAACATCCAATGAAGCTGACTGGAAGAAGATTTAAAAGACATACAAGAAAATACCTCTTCACACCCGTGGAATTCATTATCATGGGGGTCACTAATTTGGATGGCTTTAAAAGGGCACTGGAATAGTTCATGAAGAACAGGATGGTTCAATTCAATTTAATTCAATTCAAGGGCTGCTACTCTTGAAAACTCAGAGTTACCATCTGATTGGGAGCAGCAGGGAGCAATGGCAGGAGAAGCTGTGTCTCCATCTTCCATTTGTAAATATCTGTTGGCCATTATGAGAAACAACATCTTCTTCTTCTGTTCTAATCTGGTTCTCAAGGGAAGTATAACCCAATACAGTGAATTACCCACTAACAACATTTCTACCTTGTCTGGTTGTTGTTTTAATGTATTGCCTTTCATTTAGTCAATTATTGATTCCAGTGACTGAGTTGCTACTTCCATTGCTTCCTTGAATATGATGAAAGTAGAGCTGTAAAATAGGTCTGTGCACCAAATTCAGACAAAAATCCAGTTCCAAGTAGATTGGGGTAATTTCTGACAGATCGTCATTTCTGTAAGGAAAATCAGACAGCTCTATTCTACCCTGTCCCAACTCAAAACAATCTGCAAAGCTCCAGCATGCTACAAGTGGTATCACACCACGGGAGAGGGGACTTCTATGGTATGGAAGTTTGAGATGGATGGTAGCTTTTAGCCAAGGTTGCTTGATCTTGAAAATGTAATCAGGGTGAGATCTGGATAGTACTTGGACAGGAGACCACCAAGAAATAACTAAGGCTTTAGACTGGATTGGAAAATTGGGGGAAAAAAGTATTACAGAAGTAATACACACATATCCATGAAGTCACTTGGAGAATTTACTTTGACTTTTTTATAGTATGGGAAAAACCTGACCATCTCTCCTCCCTCTTTGATCTAATTATTTTTTCCTTCCTTTTTCCCTCCCCCAAACATTTGCAACATGTGTTGCCGCCACATGGAGAAGAGAAATCGGAAAACACACAAGGGGCCAATCTGTGATCATCTCTTGTCCTTGGCAAGGCAAGAGGGATCCCTTACTATAAAGTTAAATAGTCTGCTTTTGGCAACCTTCTGTCCAGAAGGTTGCACTGCCCTGCAACAGGAAAGGAGGAGAACAACAGCGAGCAGCAGCAATCGGTCTAATATCGTATCACCTAAAGTATAGCAGCCCCAGAACAGGGGAAGGGCAGAGATCTGCACTGAAGTCGGCACAATGTGGAATGATTTTGAAACTGCAGTCAGTCCCACTACGTTTCCTGTACCTACACGACCCTGGGCTGGGGAATGAAGCAGAGCTTTACAGTACTGGAGGTGTGATGATACAACCAATCTACTTTGCTAGTGACAGAGGCAGAGCAGTCCAGCGGTAGAGCAAGAATCCAGCAGGCAGAGAAAATGTGTGCAGCCCTCTTCTCAGCTTCCTGTTCTCTGCACCCCTCCCCGAAGCAAGATGCTAGTTTGACTGAATGGTGGAATCTACCGAGTTCTTTCTGATCCAGACTATTCAGTGCCATCATGCACCATCTGCATCCACTCAGTAGCGCCCTCCCTGTAATAGGCAGCCAGGAAAAACATTGATGACCTAGCTTCAGAAAGCACCAAAGCAGATAGCGCATTTCTGATTTTCTGATAGCGCAATTTCTGATATTTGGAGCAGCCAGAATGCAGCGCAGTCCATCTCAAGGGACACAAGTAAGAAGACAGCAATGTTTTGATCATGAAGGCTGGGTATCGATGATCATCCCCCCTATGAAGGTCATGGACCAGTCTGAAACAGCAAGAGAAATCAGGATGCCTAACAACCAGATGGCATATGGCTGGGCAGCGGCTCACTCAATTACAGTATATGTTCAGCAATGGGGGCAAAAATATGCTGAGCTGGATTTGAGGCAGGATTTGTGAGCATCAGCTGCATTGCTCACAAGCTTCACTCAGTATAAAGGATGTGCCTGATAAATACACACTGGAAGTTTGTAGGTCACTTCTACCATAGTAACAAGAGCAATCATCTATTGCAAGAGAAGCAGCAGAGTTATGCCTCCTGCAGCACTGTCTTTTCTAGGATGCAGGAGAGGCACTAGGTGAAAATCCACAGATCTAATGCTGGAGCGGCTGAACTGAATGAGATAAACCTGAGTTGGCCACTTACCATGCACTCATGGGATATCTTCCCCCAGATGCTGTGGTGCTCAAACCACTGAAAAATCCTCATCCTGAGCATTTGTTTCCTTGCCAAGTGATTCCAATGTTCAAACATTTAGGGAGATAAGTGAGTATCTCTCCAAATACAGCGTCCACTTTGGGGGGAAAATGCATGAAGTTGTCTACTAGCTGAGGACCAGCGTAATGGAGCATTCAGAAAGAACGTAAATATTGGCCTCTCCAGGATGGATATTTGTGGGCCTACCACCAGTACCAGATTATGCTAGCAGAGAAGGTGAGAGATTATCACATCAAGAAGATGACAGCTGCATCCCATCCCAGAGCCATGGCCCAACCGGGACCCACTCTTCCAATCAAACCAGAACTCCCCTGGGAGAGGATGGAGCTTGTAGGTTATGGCCCTATATTGTGGGCAATTGTGATATTGCACTGTAGCTGCTTCAATCAGACTTTGTGGAAAATTTCATAATTTCTTATGGTTTCTGCCCATCCCACCAGATCTGATAGGATGGGCATGCTCCGGATCCTCTCTATGAAACAGTGTCATCTAGTGGGCCCCAGGAGACATGCCTTCTCTGTCATGGGAATCTCCTCCTCCTAAGACTAGAGGGACTCGCAGAAGATCATGAAGACCTGGTTTTTCCCCCGAGCATTAGAGCCGGGATGCTAGTGGAGCCCTCTGTATATGTTCTGGTGCTGTGAACTGGTTATGCAGTGCCTCAGTTATTCTATCATGTTTATTTTTTAATTGTATTTTCATTTCATTTGCAGGTATTTTATCATATTGGGTTTTTTCCCCTTGTATATTGATTGTTAGCTGCCCAGATTTATTTATTTAAGATGGGTAGCCATGTAAATTTTCTACATAAATAAATGCATAAATTTAAATAAATAGTTTCCACTCCTTGGGCTCCCTACCCTGAGCCCCTCAGAGTGAAACTTGCCTCATCCATGAAGTTCACCCATAGCTGCCTACACTCTC
This sequence comes from Python bivittatus, assembly GCF_059951505.1. Taxonomy (NCBI): domain Eukaryota; kingdom Metazoa; phylum Chordata; class Lepidosauria; order Squamata; family Pythonidae; genus Python; species Python bivittatus. Next base: position 8,159,232 of record NW_028277124.1, on the reverse strand, counting down.
CTCTAATACTTTGTCATCTGCTTCTTCCCAGGCCGTTCCCGCATCCAGCTGTCGGCAGCCTCAGGTGGTCTATGCATTAATCTGGATTCAAGTCCATGCATGACAAACCCTACTACATTTTCAAGAATTTAGAAATTACTTTTTGTTTTTAATAATTCTGAGGGAGCTGGGCAGGTGGATCTCAATCAAACTGTGGGTGTTAAGGATTACCTGGAGTTTGGGAAAGGCTTCTGAAATGGTCTGAGCAACAACAACAAAAAAAGACTTCTGAGGTCTGAAGATGAAAGTGAAAAGTGCAGAGCAGGAAGCCTGTGATGAATCACACTGGACTTGAGCAAGGGATTGTGGTCCAGTGTGGGGAGACAGTGATGTCACAATGAACAGAAGGAATGGGTTGGGGCGGGCAGGCTTTAGAAGTGGAATCTTGGAGCAAACAAAGCTCTTCCCTTTAGGCAGTGCCAACTCTCTGGAGACTTGAAGCAAAACCTGCATGATAATGCTCTGACGCTTTGTGCACTGTTTTTCTATAGAACTGTTCAAGCTACTGTGAATAAAGTGAAAAGAGGTGTGGCTGCAGGTGGAGGCCAGACTATAGGTATCCTACCCTTTTTAGTTAAAGAGCAGATGGGGGTACAAGGGAAAGGTTTGCTCTTTTAACTCTGCCACTGAATAAATTATTACAAAAACAAGTAGTATTGGGGTGTTGTTAAGCAGATGACCGAATTCCTCCAGCCTGTTCCAGAGATGCAGGATCATAAAACACAGAACAAAACAAAAGGGAGAGAGCATGTTTATTTCATAAGCCAGTTAATCTCCAATGTTCTAGAGGGTGGATAATATGGATATTCTCCATTTTCTTTTTACAGTTGATTTGACTCTTCAAGTTTTAGATAATCCATCAGCTACTGCCTCTGGGCAATTTCGGTTGAGGAGTTATATAAATAGGCCAAGCTATAATCGAACTCCTCTGCTCAGTTAAAGAATAAATGAATGAACATTTCCCTGAAGAGGAAAGGTTTTGTTTTTGTTTTTAATTTCCGCAATTGGATTAGTATAAACAGGTGGTCATTGGTGGCGCCCATTACACAGATGATCAGATTTATACATCTTTGGCTACACTTTTTGTTTATATGGACCAAGCCAGGGTCAACCAAATGGTTCCTGCAAGTATTGTGGTCCCTTGATCCTCTCACACAACATCTGCAGGACTCCAAAAAAAACCTTTATATAAATAAATGAATTAATAAAACAATCCAAATCTCATAAGTTTGCCAAATCTCATCAGATTCTGCCTTGGACTCTTGAGACTTTGAGTAAGGACCTCAAAACCTTGTGAGACCTGGTGATCTCTTGGGTTTTTGATAATTTTAAAGGATATTTTAATTTTGGTATGTGCGCCAGAATCTACGGTACCCTAATTTCTTCTGTCTGACCAGGACTCTGATGACTTTTCCAGGTTGCCCAATTTTGTGCCACCATTTGTGCCATCCATCCTACCTATGATGAAAATACGAATTTTATTGTATATTTATTGTATTGAATTTTATACAATTTGTTTTATTTTATATAATTTTATTGTATAATCACCCATTGTTATCTGTATTATTGTTACTTTATTTATTTTATGTAATTTTATTGTATTTTATGTCTACTTTTTTAGTTTTATTAATTTTAGGTTTGATTGATAGTACCCTCATAGACCACAGGTTAAGAACCATTGCTCTGGAGAAATAAACAGGACCAGTATGGTCATATGTGAAGCTGCTGTGCTTCGATGTAGAATATCTTTGGAGGAGCCACATCATGTGATATAGCATTTCAAATTAAAAATGAGTCCAGCCACTGTTCATTCAACAGCAAGTCATCAGGTGTCCAGTATAGAAATAGATGACAGAATAAAATGAGAGACTGAAGCACATAACTGTTTCTCCAGATATGGGTTCCCAATCTTTTGTATCATATTCCTTTGCTAGTGTTTTAGACACTCTCTGATTCTTCAAGTTCTCAGAAGATCCTTATTCCATATTTTTTTTAAATGGAGGATCCATCAAAAGGCATTCAGGGAACACCACTGTTCTCCTTTATATTCGACATGTATGTATGTGCATGTATGTATGTGCAATGTTCAATTCACCTAAAAAGCAAAACTAAGCATAACCTCATATATGAAGTCCAACTTATTAAATAATCCTCCATATAAGGCCCTTAGCAATATAATGCTTATTCAAATAGAAAGAGAAGTTCTTCAGACCATTGTCTAATTGTCAGAGAAGTATCCTTCTAATCCAGAAGTATCCACTTTTTTCCAATCATGCAAACACTCTGTATTTAGTTTTGCTATCTACTCATTCCCCTTCAAGATGTTAATTGGATTTAGCAGCATGGCACAGTCTGGTTCCTTACTCCAATTGATTACAGGCACTTCTACACATGCACAGCACATGCACAGAAGCTACTGTTTGCATGACAGATCTGCTAACTAAGATTCCATCCTGACTCTCTATAGAAGCAGATCATGCAACTTAGTAAGCTGCCTTGCAGTTTTGAGGCAATGCAACACACTTCTGTGAGGCTAAATACCTTCTCAAACGCTTGCCCGTGATCAGCTCACTTTGTAGTACACAAAATGTAATAGTTTGATTGAATCAATCATTCAAATCTATAGAAATATGACAGAGAGATGGGGAAATGGTTTTCCACTGATGTTGATGTATCTGACATTCCAGTTCCTTGCTCCATTGTTCCCTATATTCTTGAACATTACAACAACCATTTATAAGTAGGCATATCATTTCGTAAAAGACAAAAATCCCGCATATTTAAATATTCTATTGCTTAATAGGACTCTGAGCCATTTAGGGCTGCCTGTTCATATACAAACATCAAAAGATATTTTATCTGAAGATGTCACTCTGCACTCTGTGGCAATTAATACTTAAATTTCTTGAATAGCAAAAGTTAATAATCTGGTCCTATTAAATGAATGGAAATATACACTCCACATTCTGCCCAAAATCTGTGATGTTTATCAACTACAGGCAGATTTCTGGAGCCCTCGTTTATAGCTTTACTTAAATCCCTGGATAATCTCACTTGTTTCTTGTGGAATTTCACCATCAAGGAAAACAGTGTATAACTCTGCAGGACTCCATAGAATAAATAGCACAAGACCAAACAGTAATCTATCTCGGTAGCTAAAGAAAAATGCAAAAAACATGTCTTTAGTCCCCAACCGTAAGATCACATCCATGATACTAGAGGCAATGGCAAAGAAATCCAGAAGAATAAATATGTTCACAGCCCCCTGTCCCTTTCCAAGCTCATCCATTTTTCAATAGCTCTGTTGCAGTTTTAGCAGAATAAAATGAATAGTTGGGGAGAGGAGAGGGGAGGGGTATACAAAGGAATGTCTCAATATGAACAGTGGATAGGGCAGTGATGTTGGTTGGACCACCTTTCAAAGGAAAAAAGACAAATATCTAAAAGTTTTTCTCCCATTTTTCCCATTCTTCCATTGTTTATAGCACCTGCTCTACCAACTAGTTTTCCTATATCATGGTAATGCTACTAAATACCAGGCAGTCTAGAATAAACAAGTGCCTGGATGAAAGAGCCAACCTAACTACCAATACGTTGCTCTTCTTCAACTCTTTTCACTTATGTTCTCAGTGCAGCACACCAATGCAAACCACATAAAGAAAAGGAACAAGAACGTCCTGCCTACAAACATTTAAGCAGGAGGCCCAGATGATCTCTCTTCAGGTGCCTTCACTGCAGTGAACATGTTCTGAAACCAACATGCTCCTAATTTGAGGAGGTACTAAGTAACTAATTAACTTAGATGAGTTATTGATATAATTTGGAATTATGTGTGAATCATTGTTCCCCTATATTTCTTCTTTCTCAATAAATTCCTTTTTAATATCTAGTTATTTTGTTTCATTAGTTTTATATGGAAAATTCTCATTAAAGCCTCTCCAACATGCAAGGCTGCATGGTTACACAATTCCCCCTTGTTCAGTTCTGTATTTCTGCACTTTGGATGGGATGATCCAAAGCACCTCCCTAGAACTGGGCTGAAAGAGGTCCTGGACAGAAGGACTAAGAACTTCCCAGCTAGAATGACTAGCAAACTGCTGAGGAAGTTCCACCTAATTGGTGGCTCTGAAGGAACCCTTGGAAGAAGGTATGTTCTAGGGAGATGTTCAATTATTCCCTCTCACAACTTCTTATAATATTTTGGTTCTCTCATGGCTGATGCTCCAAGAAAAACAGCTGCTTTCTTATTGCCACACTTGCTCATACAAAGCACAACTTCTCACTAACCTGTATCTTTACATCTTCAAGGCCTCCATCTTAGCACGGGCCTTGTCTCTGCATACACTACCAGAGTGGGGATTGTTGGTGTCCCTTTTTGCAAGCATTACTGTTGAAAGAGCTGCTTTTTGCCTCATCTAGTTGTTTGCATTTCTTCAACAGCCTTCGTTTACTCTTTGACAGAGCTTCAAGAACTAAGGAATGTGATTTGAAATTATATCATTAGAAAGTTAAAATATTTTTTCATCTGAGATATTGCAAAATTCTTGCTCTTTGCCATTGCAAGCTATTCCTAGATATAACATTATCAGAAATCTATAAAATAATCCATCTTTTTCCAGAATCCCAGAATTAAATACAGCAGATGGACCAATTCATAGCATCAAATAAACTACAGGTGGTCCTCGCTTAACTACCACTCATTCAGCGACCATTTTAACTTCGGATGACACTGAATGAGTGGTACTTATGACTGGTCCTTGAAGTTCTGGCCATTACAGCATCCCTGCAGTCACATGATTACAATCTAGGCACTCGGTGTCCAACTCATGATTACAATGTTGCGGCATCTTGCAGTCTCATGGTCACCATTTGCAACCTTCTTTGCCAGCTTCCTACAAGCAATGGGGAAGTTGGCAGGAGGTCGCAAATGGCAACTGTGTGATGTCCTCATTTAATGACCAAATAGTGATTGACTTAATGATGGTAACTGGGAAGTGCGAGAACTGCCACTGCTAAGCGATACGGTCATGTGACATTGTGCTTTACAACTACGTCACTTAGCGACAGAAATTCAAGTCCCAATTGCTGTTGTTAATTGAGGATTACCTGTATTTCAAAAGCAGCTTTGTTTTCTTTGTGTCCCAGACACTCCATCAGTTTAGTGAGATTAGTTATATTCAAAGAAGAATTGTCACATTCAGCATGAAAAGGAGTGTAGGGGCTGGGGCAGGACAATTTTAAGACATAGGAATTGGTTTAATAATATTGGTACCTGTGGTTCAAGAAGAACAAGTTTCCCTCACCTTTTCCAAGTACGGTTACTTTGGGATGTTGCAATTTTAATTAGCCTATAAGCAGAGGTCTCTCAACAAATATATCCTCAATAAGATTTATGAGTGGATAAATTTTGCTTCTAAACAAAGAACCACCTTCAACTGTGAAACTTAGCTGAATTTTGTGCATGACTAGATTTCAAAATCCACCTTAAAATGACGATGGGCCCTGAAATATGGGAGCCTGTGTGCATGTGTGTGTGTGTGTTTGTGTAATTAATATAGTTATTTAGCTGGCTAATAAGCATAAAACTACTGCCCCCCCCCCAAAAAAAGCCAAAAATCAATAGTGGTATCGTAATCACATAGATTTAAATGGCAGAGAAGGAAAATACATACATCTCAGCAAACTCAACTAATTTTTGGTGGCCCGGAAAAATACAAAAGCATTTTTCTTCATAATGAGAGGGTGCCAAGAGAGTCTTCATGAGAAGGATATTTGAATGGCAGGCTGCCACAATCAAGGAAGATCCTCTCTGTTGAATTCTTAGGGCAGAGACACCTAGACAAAGTTCTCCTAATGTTACCAGACCACCGCAAAAAACAATACTTTATTAATGTTATTTATCATTCTCCTTCCAAAAACATTCTAAGGGACCTTCAGGAAAAGGCATAATGCCACTTAGCCCTTCTGAGAAGCATGCCATACTGGAAAAAGAAGTTCATTCTTTTGGCTCTTTCTTTGACCTTCACAATGTTGATCTAAAGTTCTTCTTGAACTTTGACTTCAAGGGGATGTATTCGGCTCAGTCCTCGGCAGGATACAATTTTAATCAGCCACTTGCAAACTAGTTTGGAAGTACTTCTAATTACACCTGCTCTTTCTCTTACCCAGAGAATCCATACATGCCTCCAATGAATGGGGAGAGAGAGGAATAGCTTCCCACCATATCTTACAGCAAATGAAGCACTCTCTACAGACCAGTACCTGTTTCTGCTTTTTTCTTAATACCGTCTCTTACTCTGCATTCAGATAATCTTGCTGACATCATAGATTCAGGCTCTGCACCAAAATGCTAGTGTGAATGTAGACTGTCTTGATGTTATAGAATGTAAAGTGAAAGATCAAAGTGTTATGTTGTTTATGACAGTTTCCCCCCCCCCCCCCACATGCCTTTTATGGAGTTTAAAGATGGTTGCTCCAGCTTCCGGTGTTAGAGGCCATAAGAGATACAATGGAGCAACATCACCACCTAGTGATACATCTCCTAGCTTTTTTTTTTTTTTAGCTTTCATTTATTTTGCATCACGGTAATACCTGGAGCACAAAATTTCCAGCTATTTCTAAGCAAGTTGCTTGAGCTTGTGACCATGTCTCCTATGGGATCCTGGATGAAAGATAATTTAAGATTCCTTTCAATCTTTTCAGTCTTGATGAATCAACTATGCCACAGGAACTAAAAAGAGGGGATACGCCCAGAGTTGCTCTCTGAGTGAGTTGGGCAGTGACTAAATTTGAAATATAAATAAATAAATAAATAAATAAATAAATAAATAAATAAAATATAAATACAAATTTGTATTTATGCTGCCTTTCAGTGGCATTTGATATTATCTATTATGGTATCTTTCTGGCATGCTACGGGATGAAGATGAGACTAGAAGGTAAGGATAGGAATACTATTCTATGTGGCTTTGTTTGTTCCTCACAGTCAGTTCTAGAAGGAGATGCTGTTTTATACCCTTTCATTGTTGTGGCAAGTAGTTCCTACTGTCTTATCTGAGTTTACACAAAATTTCTGGAACAGATAATCTAGAGATTTGTAATACATTCTCACAGATACGCAGTTGCAGCTCTTGCCCTCCTGTTATGATCATGCCCCAGATAAAAGCTGTCAAACTCAGCACAATTCTACTTATTCCTATCTTGGCCAGAAGGCACAAGAGGATGCCAAGCCTGGTGGTCTGAAAAACTCTCAAAAATTCCAGAATTAATAAAATCATACATCCTGTTTTTCTCCTACCTTAAATCATAGAGGCAACTGATAAAGGCAGTCACAGTGCTAAACAAGTCCTAAAACTTGTATAATTAAATAATCGTCAAAGTTGACTGACTAGTGTTTGTTCAACTACTTTGCCCAAGAAGTTTTTTGTTGTTGTTTTTTTGCAATTGACAGATAGCTGGAACAATTTTTCAGGAACAAATAGCTGTCTTGAAAAGTGACCAAATGATCACCTCTTTAAAGATAGTCAGGGCCACCTCTTTTTTCAGTGAAGCATTAATTACCATACAGATTATAATACAGTGGTACCTCGGTTCACGAACTTAATTCGTTCCACGATTCTGGTTGCGAACCGAATTGGTCGCGAACCAAATCAAATTTCCCCATAAGGTTCAATGTAAATAAGGTTAATCCGTTCTGACCCCTACGAATGTGGTCGCCAACCGATTTTGGTCACCAACCGAATCAAATTTTCCCATAAGGTTCAGTGTAAATAAGGTTAATCCATTCTGAACCATATGTATTTTTTTTAAAACCACAAAAATATGAAACAAAGTACAGTACAGTACAGTACAGTATGAAGAGAGAGAACACCAACCTCGCTTGAGGCGACTTCTGGCGTGGAAGACAGGAAGGCGGGTGGGGAGGCGGTTATTGTTTGGAGGGAGAGTACCCCTCCAAAAGGACATCGGGGAGATCTCCTTCAGGGGTTTCCTCCCTTCTTTGTCTCTTAGCTGCAGGCTGAGTTTTGGTGAAAAATCTGTCACTTGTTTTTTCCTGTGCTGCATAACCCTCTGGAAATGAAAGACCAGTAGTGGCTTAATCTTCAGCTCGGCGCTTGCGTTCGCACACAGCAAAAGGGTCAATCTGTCCTTCATGGGCTTGTGCCCCAGCAGTGCCTTTTCCTCCTGCGTGATGTAGGTTCTGTTCGGCATCTTCTTCCAGAAGAGCCGTTTCATCGCAGTTGAACACTTGCTGAGCGACGTATCCTTCCGCCTTCATGAATTCCGCGAATTCTTTCTTGTAGGCTTCTGCAGCAGCCTTGTCAGAATTGGAAGCCTCACCATGTCTTGTCACACTGTGGATGCCACTTCTCTTGCAGAATTTATCAAACCAGCCTCTACTGGCTTTAAATTCTTCACTTGTTGCGCTTGTAGAGGGTTTTTTTTGCAGTAAATCACTGTGCAATTTCCTGGCTTTTTCACAGATCATAGCTTCACTAACACTATCACCTGCCGGCTGTTTCTCATTCAACCACACTAACAAAGTGTTCCAGCACTTGTGTCCTCTGCTTGGTTAACATTCTTACTCTTTTTGCCACATCAGCTTGTTTGATGGCATCTTTATTCTTCAAAATAGTCGAGATCGTCGACTTTGCCATCTTGTACTCCGAGGCCAGATCAGTCACACGAATACCACGCTCATGCTTTTCTACAATTTCCTTCTTCAATTCAATGGTTATTTTCTTCAAAACCTTATTCTTACCATTCTTGCTCTGCACTTTCTTTTTACCACCATGCTTGCTCTGCACTTTCTTTGGAGCCATGCTAAAAAGCACAACAAAAAGCTTCACAGCCAGTGTCTGTCTGCGACCACGATCTCGCCTACAGGAAGCCACGACCACATGTCAGAGCAGGGAAGATGGCCACAGGTTGTGTTTGTCACCCGATGCGGAGTTCACGAATGGAAGCAAAATTTTGCGAATGCTGCTGTTCGTGAACAGAAGTGTTCGTCAACTGAGGTATTACTGTACTCACCTTACTCCTGCCAAATTTAATTTAAGACATGCAAGAAAGCAGGAAGTCATACTCCCTCAATCATCTTGACCACATCCTCAAGGTGCAGCAAATAAAATCCATCCCCATAAAAACTGCATATCAGTGCATGGGATGCTCTCCATAAATTAACTGCTGAACTTGTGGTGTTCAGCTCAGAAACAATGCCAGAACTTTTGGAGTTGTGTGAAATTATGCTGGGGCTGAGCCTGAAGAAGTCCCCTGATCATTTGAAAAGCAAGCAAACCTTGAAGGTAAATTAGTTTCCCGTTATGTTAAGGTCAACAACTGGTTTACAGCTAAGCAAGTACAGGTAGTCTTTGCTTAATGACCACTCATTCAGCGACCAAACTTATGATGATGGTGAATGAGTGGTACTTATGACCAGTCCTTGTACTTACAATGGTTGCAGCGTCCTGTGGTTACGATTGCCATTTGCAACCTTCACTGCTGGCTTCCCGCAAACAAAGTCAATGGGAAAACCAACAGGAAGTCACAAATGGCAACCACGTGATGTGATACAATGATGGTGCAGGTTTCACTTAACAATGGCAACTGGAAGTGCTAAGCGGCACGGTCACATGACATTGAACTCTATGACTGTGTCACTTAGTGATAGAAATTCTGGTCCCAATTACCATAGTTGAACAAGGACTACCTGAGTTTGAACTATCCCTCTATCAAACTGAGAAATCAAGCTGTAATACCAAATTGGTTATTGGTTTAAATCACCTCTTTAGAATTCCTTGAAGAACTCCAAAAGCAGAAATACACTACAAGGCTACAATAAAATGACATAGGTCTCAAAACACAAACAATAGTTTTTCAGAATACTCTGTAAAGTATAGCATTTATTTAATATATTTATATGCTGCCTTTCTAAGCAAATTGCTTCTAAAATTTATGACTAGCATTCAAATTACGTTAGTTGTTAACAGGAACAATTTTGAAATGCAACATTAAAAAAAACAACAGCAGAGCCAGATAACAATGAAATCTCCAACTCAGGTGTCTGGTTAAATTAAAGTTGATTTTTGCACTTAAGACCCATCTCTCAATTCCAAAAAAAGATGCAAATGGTTTTCCTTATAAAGAAAAAGAAATGGTACCTTTTATACATAACTAAGAAGCAGCTCGTTGAAATACAGAACTAGTGGCAAGCCTAGAAGGAGCACCATAGATTTTAAAATACCTTTTTAAAAAAATATATTGCCCAATGGTTTAAGAGACTGACTCAAGGCTCTTGAGTCCCAAAGAACTGAAGCAGCCTATCTGCGTGTCTGCCAAATGCCTCCCTTGGAGCAGCGGGCAGATGACCTCATCCTTAGCCGCCCTTTGGGCTGGAGGGGTCATCCGATGCGCTTCCAGAGCCCTTGTGAAATGACTTCTCTGGGGCAACCCACTGTAACATTTGGGGCAAATGACAAATCTCCCTACCTTGCTTACACACCTACTGTATACGGCCACAATATAATGTTCTCGAATATATCATTGCTATTATTCTAGAGGCTGCAATTTTTTTAAAAAAGAGTTCTTTATATATATTCTTTGTTATTAATTGTAACAAGTCAAATCATTTGTCATTATTTTACTTTTTGCAGCAGCAGTAGCCCAAGATGGCTGACTGTTTGACTAGAAAATGTAGTTTCATTGCATTTTTGTACAGCAATTCATATGAAGGCAGCCTTGAATTTAACCCATAAATAAATGTGAAAAGCATGACATATTTGCGGGGGAAGGCAGCGAGAGGGAGGATTTGTCCTTGCCTTGGCTTTTCTCCCTTCTGCAGATTCCTCACTCCAAAGTCACGGGGAACCATGACCTCTCAGAGTTAGCCTTGCCATTATTGCTCAGCAGGCACTTGTTGTTATTGCTATTATTATCTATTTATATCCTGAGTGTCAGTTAGTACCTCCTAGTACGTGAGAGAGGCAACAGTGTGTCTCTCTCCAAATAAATAAATAATTTTTTTTTTTTAAAAAAAGGTAGTCTCCAAATGAGAGAGCTGTCCTTGCATACAAGTACGTGAGCGTGCTGGGGGCAGAATTAGGCTTTGGTGGAGTTAGTGGTGCGCTGGCCAAAATGTGCCCAGGCTGACCGGCACTGTCCTTACCCTGCAGGGAATGCTGCATGTGGCAGGGGTGAAAATAAAGCTGGTAATCTAATCTAAACCTTCTCTATTTTATCAGAAAGCATTATGTGAAAAGTTTGACTGGCCAAAGCCATCTTGGGCAGTAGAGTGTAATATCTATGGACCTACCTAGTGATGAACATATGCATGGAAGATTTGGCATGTAAATGGAATAAAGAGTAAAAAGCATGATCTAATCCATGGAAGTAAAAATAGTGTATGTGAGAAATTAAGAGAAAGAGGAGGTAATAAATAAATACATCTGAATGAAGCTGGTCTAGGAAGTGAAGGGGTAGAGTGATGAATGAATGAATAGGTTAAATGTATGTCATCTAAGCTCATTTATTTAGAAAATTTATAACACCATCTATCTTAAATACATAAGTCTTAAATGTAAGGGTATAACAAGCAATTTTCAAGAAAACAGTACAAATGAACCTCATAACCAAACAAGGAGAAAAAAGGCTAAACAAAGGGCCTCCCGCAGAGTGACTGGAATTAGAAATAAAAATGATGAAATTATTTGCTACAGGACTTGAAATGAGGGAATACTGGAAGGAATATTTTACAATGGGTGGGTGGGAATGTTAGTGATATCTCAAAGAGTGGAACTGAAATGACTGCTATCAATCTTACTGTCCAAGAAAAAAAAACATAGATGAAAAAGTCATAAATGCTGTGAGAACATTGAAAAACTGGAAGACTGCAGATGTTGATGGTATAACTGGAATAGTGCTAAAAATATGTATTGTAAGAAGAACTGTGACCTGAGAAAATGTGTCAGCCAAGACCTTAATTCTCACAAAGATAAAGTGGGGGGTGGGGAGTGCTTTCAGACTTGCAAGATTCTGTTACCGTAACCTTATAATAAAAGTAGTATTGACCTGCAACCTGGTTTCCTAGTCCGATCTACTTTGAAGGGCTGACATCAGTCTTGCAAGTCTAATGCATTTTCCCCCTCCTTCACTTTATTGTCATGAGAACTAGGGAGGGTCTTGTCTGAGATATTTTCTTAGGTTACAGTTCTGCCCCAGACTCAGGTTTCTTTTATCTGACTGTTGTCTTGGTAGTGGCTTTTCCCCGTTCCTCAGGATTCCTTCTGTCCATTACATGTATGTAGTTTGCTTATATAGAGACTTTGTGACTTGTTTAACAAGTAAGTGAAGATTGCATCTGCGCCAGATGATTGGAATAATGCTATTATTGTTCCCCTATAGAAAGAGAAAAGTAGCAGGAATGAATGCAAAAAACTACAGGTGGTCCCTAGTTTATGAATGAGTTCTGTTCCCAAGGTCTGTCCCTAAGTCAAATTTGTATGTAAGCCAGACCAGTATTATTGTATAATACTGTGTAAGTAGTATTGTGTAATTAACTCAAACCATTGTATATTTCACTTGAATTATTGTGTATTTAACTCAAATTTTGCTACAGTAGGCTCCATTCTTAACTATGGGTCATCTGTAAATCGAGCATTCTTAACTCAGGGACTACCTGTACTGAGTATTAGTTTGTTAAATGAGCCTTGAAAGGTTGGTTGCTGGATGCAGTTAGGAGTGGTATATCATGAAAATAAGGCATATTTGAGAATAAATGGAATGCTAGCAAATGGTTCAACGCTGACCAGGGAGTAAGAAAAAGCTGTGCAATGTTTGGATGTTTTATGTATTTTTTAAAAATGTAAAAGAGATCACTGTGGAGATTTCAGTAGTGTATTGGTTATGGATGTGAACATGTGTGTATTTTTGTATAAAGATAATCCTTTTTTGTTGGTGGAGAACCCAATGATTTGCAGTGAATATTAGACAGATTGTATAATGCAAAATAGGAACATTAATACATCAAAGATCCAGGTAATTGTGTTAACCAAATGAATGAAACAATTGCAAGATAGATATAAATTGTGAAAAAAATAGAGCAAGTAGGTGAATTTGTGTACCTTGATAGAAGGTTCACTAAAGAAGGGGATAGAAATGTTTTGAGGCATCCAAGTGTTGATAGAAAGGTAGCAGGTAGTGTGTGCTCTGTTAGATGGAATGAATGTTTGTCAAAGCAGCAGAATGGTTGTATCTAAGAGTGTTCTTCTGCCACTTTATTGAAATAAATATCTTGGGAGAAACATGAAACTATGTTGAATGCCATGAGAATAGGATATTTAAGTCAATTTAGTACAAGAAGAAACAGAATCATGAATGGTGAGTAATTAATGAATGTGGACTGAATACGCATCAAAGGAAGGTGACTATATTAAAAAGTGCATTGAAGTGTTTTGGTCATATACAGAAAATGAATGAAGACTGAATCACAAAACAAACAGTGCATGGATGTGGTAGATACAAGGATTTAAAAAACTATGAAGAGGCATAGTGAGTGGTATTGGTATAAACCAGATTTAGCTATATTTCCTTTTCTTACCTCATGCCTTGATTTCTTTGGCTTAGTATTTTTTAAATTCTTTTCTATACTTTGCAGAACATTTCTTACCCAAAAGGGAATTGCATGATATATATATATATATATGGATGGATGGATGGATATTGACAATGAAGATATTGAAATGGTGGGCAGCTTCTGCCTTTTAGGATCAACTATCAAGAGTAAATGAGCTAGCTGGCAAGTAACACATTGCAGAGTAGCACTTCGTAGAGTAGCAATGAAGGCCTTGGAAAAGATATTCAGATGCTTTGTAGGGATACCTCCAAAGATCAGAATCATGCAGGCAATGGTTTGACTTCTATGGAAGGAAAAGTTGGACTTTGAAGAAGCAGGATATAAAGAGTACTGATGCTTTTGAACTTTGATGTTGGAGAAGATTCCTGAGATCATCATGGATACTGAAGAAAACAAACAGAAAGAGCATCAAACAAAGCAATCCAGAGTTCTCATTCAAGGCACAAATGACCAAGCTCAAATTATCCTTCTTCAAGTACATTATGCAAAGATCTAGCTCTCTGGGGAAGGCTCTAATGCTGGGAAAGGTAGAAAGAGAGAGAGGATAACCCATGCAAGGTAGGTAAACTCAATTATCAGCAATGGGCGTACCCCAAGACCTGAAGGTTGGGACAGATCCCTCATGGAAAAAATCTATCTGTGTGGTTGCTAAAAGTCAACCCTGACTTGATGGCACACAGTCAAGCCACTCTCAAGAGGAACCTCACATAGCAGATGTAACTGCAATGCAAACTTGAAGGTATCAAAATATGGATTACTGACTAAGTCTAGTGTCATGGCCTTTGGATATCTCCTGGAAATGAGGAAAATGGCCAAGTATGAGGTGTGGAGTTGGGACGAGAGGGAGGGAAAATTGTTTGGGCCATACCAATACTACCATGCTTGTGACACATTATTATATGGAATATTTCTGTTGGAAGATATTTTCTCCAACCCTATTATCCTCCAGATTGCCATCTTCCAATGGCCTACTGTAGCCAATTCAAAAGGTGGCAAATGTAAAATTGAGGAAGAGTTCTGGACAATGTTTTTTTATCAACTGAGTTATCAAGCCTGTCCCTTCTCTCCCTCCCGTCTGCACACCCGATGGCAGAATAAATGCTGCATTTTAGAGTCACTTGATTACATTCAGCTGTGTTCAACATCCTAGGGGGCAAACTGAGCTATGCCTGCACTTACCACTCCCTAGCCATGCAATTGCAGAGCGAACATCTGGAAAAAATGCAGTGTTCTCTATGGCCAAGTGCACTGTTTTGCACTGATCAATCCTGCCCAGTTATCTTGCAACTGTCTGTATCAATAAATAGCACAATGCAGCCATCCTCCATCATGTCAAAAACAGTCCTGATCAACAAGAAATGCTCTTTGTTGCTCCTGAAACTGAAGATGTTTGTTATGCCGAATGGCTTTCAGTCAGACTTGGGTTACTGCAGTCTACATTGTTTGTTGTCATCAACCTGGGCTTTGGCTTCATGCCTGTTTAATTATAATTCAGTTTTGCACAAAAGTATTCTTTTTTCACCAGTATAATAATTGGCTACTTTTTGGGGGAGAGGAACAATTTATGTGCCAAAAATTGCATGAGGGAGAACGGATAGCTCCTCCTTTCCACTGCTTCTTTTTTAAAAAATAGAAATGTTAGTTTTTAAAACTTGCTGTGAAGCACAGCGACCCAGAACCTAATAATTTTTGAGCCCTCTAGTACCATGTCTTCAATATTGCCTCTGAGCAGTTAGAATATTTCAGAAGCCAAAGAATAATCTAAAGACCCCATTTTGGTGGACAGGGGCAAAGCCACTGTGAATTCTGTAAGGTGATGATTTTGATCATGCAAGAGTTTCAGTGACAAGGTAGTGTTTGACTTGTCCCTCCTGACTCTCCAGGAGAACCAGAGTATGGGAACGGTAAGGTGTTGGACTAGGAGCAGCACCTTAATAAGATGGTGGTTTGGGACCAACTACAGAGTGCCTTAGAAAAAGCAGATTATCCAGTTTCTTTTCAGTCAGGATTCAGGCTGGGGTATGGGACAGAGACAATACTGGTCACTCTAGTTGATGACCTACGTCAAGGCCCAGACATAACATCTCTGAATGCTGGGGGAGGTTATCTGGCAGTTAAAGGTCGGATATCACTACAGATAGCCCTCTACTTACAACCACAGTTGGGACCGGAATTTCCATTACTAAGCGATGCAGTCATATGGCACAATGTCATGTGACTGCATCGCTTAGCGACCACAATCCCCATTGCTATTGTTAACCTAATTCTACCAGTCGATAGCTGAGGACCCACCCCAATCCAAGCCATTCCGAGCTTGGTTCCTTCCAAGCCTGAGCCTCTGTTCTTCCAAGGTAAGGGAGTGCCTCGTCTTCAACTCCCCCCAACTGCCTATTCCCCCCCCCATCTCTGCCCTTTTGGCCGCCCTGCACCCTGCCTTGCAGAGCAGCAAGCAGTCCCAGAACTGTGCGGCTCTGGGGCTGCTTGCCACACTGCAGCTCGGGCTTCTTGGTGCGCTGCAGCTCCAGGGCTGCAAGAAGCCCAAGCCACAGCGCAATGCAAAGCCGGAGCCCCAGCCCAGCCCAGCAGTGCAGCACAAAGGGGCTGGTCAGTGTGCCATGACTCTGGGGCTGCAAGAACCTGAGCCACAGCACAGTGCAAAGCCATTTGCAGCGCAAAGCCCAGCTCCAGCCCAGCCCAGTCACCCTCACCACCTTGTACACCCACGCCCTGCTACCCTACGCTTTGCCACCTCAACTGACCTTCGCTGTCTTCTTGCTTCCGCTGCTGATGAGGCATACCCAGCCTGGCCCTTCGCAAGGTAGCTGCTGGGCACGGGAGGCCATCTTCCCCAGGAATCGCGAGGAAACTGCCATGCGCAACCTGGGGAAGAAAGCTTCATGCAGCCGGCAGCTGCTTCGTGAAGGGCCAAGCCAGGCATGCTCAGTCAGCAGCAGGAGCAAGAACCCGGCGAAGGTCAACTAGGGTGGCAGGGGCCATGGAGTGCAGGGGGCGAAAAGGGCATAGATGATGGAGATAGGCAGATGCGGGGAGTTGAAGCGCCCCTGCAGTTGTAAGTGCGGGCGGGCTGCCAAGTGCCCAAATTTTGATCATGCGACTGCAGAAGTGCTGCAACAGCAGCAACTTTGGGGATTGGTCATAAGTCCCTTTGTTCAGCGCCACCATAACTTTGGTCGCTGAATGAATGGTCGTAAGTCGAGGACTACCTGTAATACACTGATGATACCCTGGGTATCATGTCCTCAGGCTCCATTAGAGATGCTGCTGAAATTTTTTTTCAGTGCCTGGAGGCTGTTAAGATCTGGATGAGAGACAACAGGCTTAAACTGAACCCTAGTAAGACAGAGCTACTCTTTGTACATTGAGGTTCCTCCATACTACCTGTGTTACCTCTGGATGGGGTTGCACTGCCTCTGAAGCAGCAGGTCTGCAATTTGGGTGTCCTGAACTTGAAAACTCCTTAATCTCACAACATGTGAACAGACTCAACCATAGTTTCAACTGGGAAACTGAGCATCCTAGACCAAACTAAATCCAAAAATGCTACGGAATTCCTGGAAGCTTGGCATTCAAGACAAATCAGCCATCAATGGACACATAGAAATAAACCATATGTATGCCCATTCAAAAGAGACAATAAAAAAGCTAAGAAGGAAACAAAAAGACCAGAACACCTTCCCTTCAGCAGCCAACACCCAGATAAGCAGGGATTAACACCAGGCAAACAATCAAACAGAAAACAATACCTTAACCAAGGAACTACCAAAGAGAAAACCACACTCCCACCAACACTGGCAAGGCAAGTTACTGCATATAAACAGGGAGCAAACCCCACACTCACTCGCAGTGATGATGTTACCTAGTTGGGTAATGAAACGTCAACGGCAAGCAAACAGCCAAGCTCAGAGAGCACCAAGGACTCCACAGTTCAACCCTGAGCTACTATTGGGCTTATCCATATTTCTTCACTTACACCATCAACACCTGCAGTTTTACTACTTCAGCATTCATATGGCATTTGTGACATATTTTTTATCATTTTTTTCTTGGACATTACTATTTATAATAATTTTAATCCACTCTTTGATGTTATCAGTCATTTCCATACAACTCTCTAAAATATTCTTCCAGCATTCCCTCACTCCAGCTTCACCCCTAGTCATGTCACAATTATCAACCTACCTTCATATGTACCCAAAACAAGTCATTTAATTGCAGTTATTTTCATTTCTATTCACTCTGCTGGAGGCTCCTTGTTTAGTCCTTTTTACCAACCACAGAACAATTTTATTTTCAACCAAAACTAGTGGTTTCTCTGCTTCTTTTAATTGTATCTTGTTTGCTTTGACTACATTCTTCACAATGTTTTTCTTCTTTTTAAACACTTTATACATCTTATTTTTTGTAGCAATCATACATGTTTTTTCTCATCAACAGCCTCTTTCACACCAGCATTCCACCTAGCATACTTTTTCATCCTTCTCATTAGCATAACTAGCATTCTCTAATACATTTTAGTTTGTTCCAAGTAGCTTTCATACAGGACTCATACTGTCTCTTCTTACAGTTCTACTTTCGTTTCCATCATTTTTTTCCCCTTCCATATCCATTTCCCCCCAACATCCACTTTTGACATTATCAAATAATAATCTGTCCCCCACTCAAAACTTATCACTCACTGTTGTGCCCTGCCTTAATTCTTTTGATTTTTCATCAAGAAAAGCTTATGCTTTTGGATTGACACATATGCCCTTATGCTTAAACAGCCATATGTGAAAGAGACAAACCAATGGCCCAATCACTTTTCTGTTGTTTTGTTCCCACCCATTTGCAACAGTACATGTATATTGCCCCTAATCTATAGTTCTTGCACATGGAGCAAATTCCTATGGACTAATGCTTAGGCTACTATGCAAAATGGAATTCAATGTAACCTTCACAATCTGCATAATATGTTTTCTTTGCCATCCTCTGTATGTTCAAAATCTGCTTTGGAAAGTTGTTGAAAGTCCACAGAAACTGCAGGAAAAGGGCAAGAAGGGTTCAGCATCTCCCAACCTGTAGCTTTCACTATTTTTTATACGAAGGCTTCTTGATAATATACATATACAGTGGACATTTCCAAATATTTAGAGCAACAGTTTTGAAGACCGAACTTTCTCAGTCTGTAGTACTGTATTTATTAAAATGTTACCACTTTACCCAATTTTTATCCCTTACGTATAGTATATCCCATTCCAAGTGAAGTGAAATTGTGTGATGCTCAATTAGCAAATTCATTACCAGGATTAACAGTCTGACATATGAACTCAAGACAACCAGAATATCATCATGGAAGTTAATGCTATCAGAACTGAAATTTGAGTCAAACTAATCTATTTTTTCCCCAGAAGTACAGCCTTTAATGACAAATCCGTGAAGATTCACAATACTCAAATGCAACCATCAAAATGCAAGAAAATTGAAAAGAAATGCTTAAAACAGACAACTAAAAATGAAACCTATTCACACAGTTATATGTAATGACTGTAGTAATCAGTTTATTACACAGATTAATCATTCTTGAACGTACAAGCTCCAAGGGAGCAGCTGGGTCTTTAAATATACACAAGTCTGTCAAATGAATTTTTACCCTTACATCCAGAAAGACCTAAGCCATTAAAAACTTAAGAAAATAAGAGCTATTAGCTATGTTAATTGAGAAAACACATACAAACCAAAATTATGAAAGGAAGGGGAAGGGGGAGGGGGAGATTTGAAACAAAATCAACATCACTTGATGCACTAATAGCTCCAATGCATTTAAATGCTGACCAGTTAAACTCAGACTTTTAAACACAGGATGTGGGTACAATTTGATCTTATTGGTCATACATTTACCTTAGTAGGTCCTTCAGAATAAAATACAGAACAGCTTCAAGTTCTTCACATCTTTTTTTTCATTACAGTTATGAGTTTAAAAGGATTCCATTTTTTTAAAAAGCATCCTCTTTGAATCATCAAAAGTCCCCAGAAACACAAGAACAATTTATTCTTTCCCCTCTCCCTCCATGTTTGGTTTTAGTACCCAATTTAATGTCTTAGGAATGCTTTTATGCTCACAACTAGACTTTGATAGAAGAACTGGCTTTTCACACACATTTCTTTGCTAGGAGTCAATGTTGGTATGGAATACAGTATTTCGTTGTTCCAAGTGTGTACAACACGCAGCACTGCTGTATCAGGTAAACATGTGCACAGGGGAAGATGAGGCGTGGGCTCATAGAAAGCAGTCAAATGGAAATCAAAAGGACTTTCTCTTTCAGAGTTCCCCTATCTTTATTTGTAGAGGTTATCCAATAATTTCTTTAATTACATCGCATACTTCTGAGTCCATTCTCGAGCTATTCTGTTGTACCTGTATATATAAAGAAAGATGATTAACAATGGGTAAACTTCACCAAATAATAGGATGTTTCACTAAGTTCAAATTTCTAGAACTGAATCAATCTTTGCAAAAAAAATTAGTCAACATTAAAGCAGCTTATAAAAATAAAATTCATTTCAACACTGTTCTTACAATAGAGATAGAAATGTTTCTGATTTCTCCCATCAACAATTAAGAATATTAAAAAAAAGAATTCACAAAGCCCTGCATGCTGCCTGATGAACCTTTTCTAACACACAAAAATGCACATGTGCTCATTGACATACACACGTACTGTATTTTACATTTTTGATTCCACTTTCTTTACCTCAGTTGTGAACTTCATGCAATGCACTTCACAGGCTGCAAAGTATGAAATCTAGTCATGTTCAATTTCTTTTAATATTAGTAAAAGAAAAATGTAAGGATCACTTTACAGGTTAACCATCTGCTTGAATTTCCACTTCTAAAATGATTCAAAATAAGAACAGTGAGTTCCAAATTCTGACATACTTGCTTATCACCTATACAATTCTCTAACTCTCTAAGGACTCAGTGTTGAAAGATCCAGAATTCCAAAACACCCACTTTCATTGTGCTCAGGCCTAATTTTTTTCCTTTTCAGGTGATTCTTAATTGCTAATTGTTGCCAATTTCAGTTAGCAGAATTACTGTTCAGTGGTACAGCAGCAATGTCACAGGAAGAATAATGTAGTTGTAACAGTGCATGGAAAATTATTTCTTTGAAATGGAACCAACAGAACCTCAAAAATTTCCCACTAAAACTAACAGGAGTATGTAGTATTTTTTGTTCACCTACCACCACCTGAATCATGTGTCTTGTGATAGAAGTTTAAGTTGTTCCTCCCTCTGCAGCCTAAAAGCAGAAACTGAAAGGCCTAAGAGAGGCAATTGCAAAATAATAACGTGTAAAAGTACAGATGACAATGACTAGACTTTTAGTGGACTAATCAATCCAGTTGAGGAGTAAACCTTATTACTAATAATTATCAAATATTTTAAACCTGAAAATACAAAGCTGCTAACAGAAGTAGATGTTACTCTTGAACAAGAAGAAATGTCTTTGGTGCCAAGTACATAGTCACAAATTAAAATAATCTCCTCATTCTTTTAAAAAAAAAAAAAACTAACCATTTCATTCTTAGATATTCAGATGTTTGACTTCCATACTCACTTTTCTCTATCTGTTTTGTAGATCCGTGCAATCTCAGGCACTAAAGGGTCATCTGGATTGGGATCACACAACAGAGAACAGATGGACAAAAGTACTAGAAGGAATAAAACACAACATTTAGGATTTACAGCCCCTAAAAGATTTTACTGGTCATTCACCAAACAGTATTTCATTTCATTTCATTTCATTTCATTTCATTTCATTTCATTTCATTTCATTTCAATACCTCTAAAGAAGATGTAAGTCAATCCTTTTCTTTTGGTTTCATAGTTCGGATGGGATAGTCAAACATCTTTCTATTTGACAAGCTGTTTCTAACAAATGTCCCCCCTATTCCTGTACATACAGTACCAGAGTTAGACAGCCTGAGTTTGCAAACTAATGCAGAAAGCAAACAACCATGGTCCATGCTGAAGTCTGAAATAGTGACAGTTTTGCCAACACAAGATCAAGCACTGATCACTATTTATGAAAGTTTCTTCTGATTTGGTATAAAGAATGGGTTAAATTCATCTACTGTCCAAGAAGGCAGGAAAATCACATGGCTAAAGTCTCTTTTTCATTCAGCCTGTCAGTGATAGGACAGATTGGGACAAAACAAGGAGAAGATAAGCTGTTGAAAGATCTTATTAACTTTAGAAAATGAGAGAAGGATCCTGTTTCAAAATAATCACTATAGAAGTCCTTATGAAAGACACATACATTCTTGGAAACTGAGTGGACTACCAGCCTGGAGAACTACCTGGCCAAAATGATAGCTATGAAAAACAGAGCCTTCAGAGACATCAAACCAAGAGAAAAGGAATCCAGAGATATGAATGGTATAGCACTCAGGTCTTTGAGAACAGTAAGTAGGTTCCACCATAAATATTTGTATACCTAGGCGGTTTAAGAAATGAAGAACTCTTTGAATTCCCTCTGAGTATTTGACAGTAGAATGAGATCCAAGGCAATGCTTACCTAGTTATGTAAAGACGAAGGATAATGCCATGGTTTGTCTACACAAGATATCTGGTTGAAAGCCCCATCTACAATCCATGTTGGAAAAAGGAAACTACTTGTGTAAGGCAACTGCCTTGCATTCGGCATTAACAAATAAAGGTCCCCAATGGGTCTCATATGTTTTTGGATCAGAGAATACCTCTTATTAATAATTCAGGATATCCTAAATTAATGATTCAGGATACTCTAATGTTAAGTTAGATATTTCCCAACAACCAACCAGCTAGTTGCAGCAATTTAGGCTTCATGTGGAAAACTGCTGGAGTAGGTGGCAAGATACTGGGAGGACCAATGACATGGCCTAAATGCTGAGTCACTTCTGATTCTCTTCAGCACCCTTCCAATTAGCAGAAATTATGGGAAGATACTTGGGAGCCTATTCTGTCAAAGAGGAAGAGAAGCACCCATAGTGGCTGCTCAGAGTTTGAGTTGGAATCAAGAAAAAAACATGAGACTTACGACTTACTGTTTTTTGAGAGAAGCAAATTATTTGCTAGGGAACTGAATGCAATTTCCTTGAACCCAGTTGGTTCTGGGTGCTTCAAAACAAATTCCCCTTGAGCCAATAGTTTTTTCTACACATAAGAATTATATTGCCTCTTTGTGTACCAACTGTGATCTTTGTCTCCTTGGTGGGAAAAATAAGAGCTCAGTGTGATACTGACCATGCATATCAAAACATGTTTTTGCCTGATCTTTCTGGAGAAATGCTGGAGTGCTACATAGACAGATTTAAGTTCTAATCAGTTTGTGTTGTGGGAACTCTCCATGGGGGAACATCATTCCCTGGATATAGTTCCCTCTTGGACAATGAACTCCCTATCCTGTAAGACTGGTATCAGTTGCTATTGATTCTGGCAAGCTCTACAAAGGGAAACCTCTTGAACAATTATTTTGTCGAGCACCACCAGAAAAGTGAGATTCAGACCTCCGTGAAGAAGACTGGAGTGCACTGTGCATCTATGAATTTGAAAAGGAAGCAGAAGCCACTGGAGTGCCCAACTATGAAGTTGTATGTTAAAAGGCTGAAACAGGATACTAACAGTCCCAGTGTACTTCCAAAATGCATAAGCAGCTCTTAGTTCTTTTTCCAAAATGGGCAGATAACTTTCTAAATCTCTAGAATTCTTTTGGGAAATTTGTCCTTAAGTGTCAAGACAGTTCTCTAGACAGGGAATGCTTTTTTTGAAGAGGAACCCAGGTATCTCTGCACAACGCATTGTCTTGGCCAAGTCAGTAACAGTCCTGAGAACTGTTGTTCTGCTAGTATATGTTCCATGGCATCTACATGCAGCAGTTAACTGCCTCTTCAGTTTCTGGCCTCACTGTAAGGTAGCAGTGCTCACTTCCCAGGAATCTCTGGTTGAGGCTTCTGAGACTGGGAGGAAGTACTTTAATCTTCCTAACAATGGTTAATGGGGGTCATCAGAATGATGGCTTATCTTGCTTGTTTGGGAACTACTGTCAGATAACTGAAGGATTGGAACAAGTAAAACAGAGTCATGGTAGTGAGATGTGCAGCTATATAAAAAAATGGAATGGACCAGAATTAATTAATTAAATTTATATCCTGCCACAATCAGTTCAAGAACATAAGCGGTACACTGCTGGATTGAACCCCTGGCCCATCTAGTCCAGCAGTCGGTTAAGAAAGATGGCATCAAGGCAGCATCTCTTATTAAGAGCTCCCTCTAAAGCCAATTTTTAATTTTTAACTAGCTCTTTCATTTTTATTCCATTCCACTTTATTTTAATTTCATTTTCTTTTTATTCTTGTTCTGCTGGAGCCCTATATTTTTACCATTTCTGCTATGGGGAAAAGGAAGAGGCAGCACTCACATTCTGCTTCTCAGACTTCACTCAAGCCTACCAAACAGCTCAAAGTTGACAGATGTCTAAAAAGCAAACAGCTACTTGCTATAAGTAACCAGCCCCCCATCCCTCCCTGATAGCCTCTCTAACAGATATGACCCTTTGGAATGGGATCTATAAGTGGAGATAGAGAGCTCCCAACGTTTAGATCTTTCTGCTTCTATGCCTGAGGAAGCCCCCACCCTCACAGATCACAGCCATCTGTCTAGCTGCTGCAAGGCTTATACAACAAGGGTCTGAGGACTTAAAAAATGAAAATGTTACTCGCTTTATAATCAGACAATGCCTACCGATGGCACAAACAGTATTGCCAATTTTTGAGGTTCTAACCACAGTTAACAACAAAATAGACACTTTAAAAGAGACTTTTCTTAAGCTTAAATACAGTCATCCAAACACTACTGCTGTGTCACTCAAAACAAGCACATCCAGAGACAACTGTGGCTCAAAACAGATAATAGTGGTAGAAAGGTAGATCCTATTTTGGAACGTAAAAAGATAGTGAGGAATAAATTAAGAGATCTAAACCTACATCCAGGGGAGTGTGCAAGGCAAGTACCACCCTCCCAGGAAGTACTGGACGAAAAGCAATTAAATCATAACTGTTACTTACAGCCAAATCAGATCACTCTACAAAGCCAAAATAACACAGTAAATAGAGGAAAATGAGAATCCAGAAGTGTTCTCTCCGTTAGTCAGCTTCTACACTGTGAAAGGCAACTGATTGATTTGCAGAAGGTTGAATAGCTTCCATCCAGGAGAGACTCTAAACAAATCCTTCTAACCTTTAAACATCCTACTATTGTCAGCATGTTGTTCAAAATGAAGCCTTTTGTGAGCAAGTTTGAGATCTTCCCATTACATGTATTTCACACAGAGGGAGTTAGCTCATTAATAACTCAGCTTGGCAATAACAGTGCTTTCAAAGTTTAATTGTAACAACATAAAAGTAGGTAACTCCAAGAATGTTCTATCACCACTGTCCTTGACAAGAGACAGCCTGAGTAAACAATCTGTACCTGCCACAGCAACTCAGTTTTCTGAAGAACCCTTAGAGACAAACCTTATTAACTCTTTAAGTACCTCGCCAGATACTGAATAAGTGGGTATTATAAAAAGGCTTGATGATCTGAGGGAATTATTAGCAATCACACATAAAGATGCTAAAATTTTAATAGAGCTGGTCACCCCAACTGCTCAAGAACATAGTACCTATCTTGAGAAACCATCTGCTGGTTCACCTCCTATTTTAACATGGAATATAGACACAGAAAAGAACAATAAAGTGTCCTTGGGAGTAGTTTCTGCCATACTTTCCCTTCTTCCTGATAAATACTACACCACATGGAAAATGTAAGAAATGGAAACAAAATTGAGGCTGATAGACAAGAGAAAGCACCATGCAGCCCAAATCTTTGTGAGTTACTAAGGTTGGCCATGGAGTAGGATGGAGTTACAAGGAGGACACCCTTAGCATAATACTTTTAAAAATAGACACAAGCCCCAAATCATTTATTAGGGCTACAGCTCACAAAGCAGTTCAAAATGGGTTAAGGAGAGAACTTGAGGCAGGAAAATCAACATCACCTAGGGGTAAGGCATCCCTTCTGGATATTGATACTATTCTGAGTTGCCAACCTACAAAAGTACCCCACCCAAATTGCTGATCACCTCAAAACCTGTCGGAATTCATACAACAGCAAGGCAGTGGTGAAGGTAGACAAATTTCAAACCAGTGTGTTTTTTTCCCAACACCGAAGGAATTTTGGATAACATCACTCCCGCTGAATGACTGAAAGACTTATGTTTTTTAACCCAAAATTCCAATACTTTCCCAATCACCCACACTGATATTAAACACAAGGGTTCTATCCAGTTACTGACTTGGAATGTCGCTGGTTGGAAGAACAGAGCAATAGATGGGGACCTGGTGGAGTTCCTCTCTGACTTTGACTTCATAGCACTCCAGGAGACATGGCTGACCACAGATGAGGAAAAGGTTCATTTACCAGATTTTAGATCCTGGACTATTCCTGCAAGGAAATACAAGACTAAAGGGCGGGTATCAGGAAAACTGACTACACTTGCCAAGGCAAAGCTGGGCTCGCAAGGACAGGAACTGGTCCTCAGAGATGACTCTCCCCATTACTTAGCTGTTAAATTTTCATACAAATTCTCTAGAGACCCCAAAAGAAATACGGCAGGCTCACAACTGGTCTTCTTGATCTATAAATGTAACCTCCACATTTTAGGAGATAAAGAACCTGGTTTTATATATTCTTTTACATACCATTCAGGAAACTCTAGCAGTGTTTTAGACTATATATGTGTTACATGAAACAAGACTAGGCTGTTTTCAGACATCCAAGCCCATGTGAGGGAGGATAGCGATCACCAACCACAGTCCATTTCCAAGGCAGATCTGATACTAGATTACCCATGCCTCATGATAAGAGGCTACTAGCTAATCTCGAAGTGAGGTAGAATAGAAGGCTCAATTGGGCTAAGGTAGATACTAAGGCAATATCCACCTTTCTGAACTCAGAATAGGCCCAGACTTGGAGAAACTCAATTTCTTCTCCTATCCAAGGTCCAGATAAAATCTTGACTCAATACAGGTAGTCCCTTAAGAACAAGGTCCATTCCCAAGGTCTGTCATTAAGTTGAATTTGTAAGTAAGCCAGAACAATATTATTGTTTAATACTGTAGAAGTATTGTGTAATTAACCCAAACCATTGTGTATTTAATTTGAATCATTGTGTATTTAACTTGAATTTTACTACAATAGGCTCTGTTCTTAACAATGGGTTGTCTGTAAACCAGGCATTCTTACCCAAGGGACTACCTTTATGCTGATCTGTGTCTTTCATTGAGAAACTTCTTAACAGGTAAACTCTCCACCAGAAATCAACAGCAAATAAGTTCAAACTGGTTTGATTCTAACTATCTACGTACCAGAAAGTTACTGAGGACAGCGATGCACCAGGCCCAGGGACAACCTACCATAAAAAACCATGCTAAAATGTTAGATAGATCTGAGCAGAATCACTTAACTGGATTTTTCCAACCTTCAAGTGGTGAGGTACTGCCACCTATTGGTCAGCTTGAAGTTGAGAAGATGTGCCTGATTTTATTGCAAAGGCAGGGATAGTTAAGGCTGGAGAACTCCTTCCCAAAACATTAGAATTAGGATTCTTTATGCAAGGTGGGACACCCAACATCAGATTAAGAGTCATGACAGCATGGACAGTTTCAGAGCGCTTTACTAAGCATTAAGTACCAAATTCCATTGGCACACTGACTTTTGCAAGTTAGACTACTGTACACTAGGTCCTTGATTGTGACTTAAAGTTTTGTTTGAATTTTTTGTCACTAGTCTGACTACTCTGATGTAGTAAATAAAAATCCTTGCAAGAACTGTACTCTAGAACAGTCTTTTCCAGGAGCTATCAAAAGAGATGCGAAGTACAAGAGATTAGAAAAATGTACAGCTTTTGTTTGGAGAATCAGAGCTATCAGGACTGAAATGTGGCGATACAGGGTGAAAAAACACATACAGTATGTCTGTCTTGGGCAAAGGCAGGAAAAAAAATGAGAAGAGCATGGAAGCACTAACAGTTGACTTTAACTATGTGATTTTCTTTCTTTCCTAAGCAGTAGAAGAGTTTAACCCATATTTGGATGCCTCCAAGCACCAGAGAGTAAGAATTTCTATTGTATAAGAGTTGGAGTAAGGAAGGAGAGGGTGTTACATGTCAAAGATATTTAAATAAACAAGGTCACAACTGTAAAACTAGACTAGACCAGATCTTAATAGTGCCAATAAAAGTAATCATTTTTAAAGGTAAATAAAACAACTTAATTCTATAAATATATACAGATAACCAAAGCTTGATGACATCACTGTCTGACTGAATGTCCCAGAAACTACAAGATTTTTAAATTTATATTCTTAACATATTTTTTCTTTAAAATAAAACATAACATTATAATACAAGATAAAACAATTGTTTTTTTTCTCTAGAGTTTGAAATTTGCTTTAAATTTTAACTGTTATTAGGAGAGTATACATCAAATATTATGGTATGACAATGAGTTGTATAATAGCTGTACAACATGAGTCCTATAATTCATACGTGTAGTGATTAATATAAGACCAACGTGCAATACTACTGTCATATTACAAGCTTTAGAAAGCTAGAGAATTACAACCAACAAGAACAATTTAGAATGCACATTTTATATGCAACAACTGATGGATAATGCTACTGCAATTCTATTAGATCCTCTCCACAAGTTTATCTGAATACCTGAAAGCTTAAAAATGAGTCAAGGATTATGCATGCAACCCTGCTCATGCAATCTGGAATCTTAATAAAGCAAGGTTTGAGTTTGTTCAATGAAATATATTCACATCAAGACTGCAATATTTCAATCAACATGCCTGTATTTTAAGCATACATTTTCCTTTACCTAAGCATGCACACAGCAGATATGCATATCACAGCTCATTTACAGGTCTCATCTATATAGTCTTGCCTTTCCCATCCTTTGTAGATCAAACAAATTTTAAATGAGTGGAATGCTATCAGAAAATTAGGGGTGGGACTTTTCCCACTACTATACATTTTCTACAATAAATTTGCAGTATAATGAACTGATAAATTGTCAGTCAAATGGTTACTGTCAGAATTTCAGTGCTACCACATTTTGGTTTTTCACTGTAAATCATAAAGTAAGTAAGTGCCATCATATTTTTCATAATTCTGAAAGAATATAAATATGTATTTTAAGAGTCTTGCTTCAAGCTTGGATTTTGCTCTAAAAATCAAAGAAAACTTGGTGGTTGCAAGTGGCATGCTTTTGGGGAAGTAGATTTCCTTAAACAAATGAGTATCTTTAACCTTTTAACAAGACACCCCATAACCACACTCCAGAGCATGTCAAATCTGTTTTCTTGGTCTTGCTAAAAAAGTGAGTGTCAGTGTCTACAGAAAGCTTGGCCAAAGAAATTAGTGTTTTTTTTTTAAATCAAAACATTAAGAAAATGTTAGAGAAGAGATATGCTAATTGAAAGGGATGTTAGAGATTAGCTGCTGTCTTTCTTCTATGATCTATGGCTGAGCCTCAAAGTATTTGTTTGCCAACTCAGAAAAACTTCTGCTTGTTCTCCCTAACGATGGTGTTAATAAAAGATTCAAATCTAAATCAATTTTCCACAGTAAGAGCAGAACTCTGTTCATACTGTTTTTCATGATGATTTATTTTAAAGTTTTCAAAAATAACTTTAAAGTATTTTGCAATATAGGGGGTTAGCTATATTGAGCTTGACTATAAGCCATCTTCTCTTGTGGCCCTGGGTGAAAAACAAGGAAGCAATAGCTGGTCCTAAGTTTCCATATTTTCCAACAGAACGTTTCAAGTAAAGTTCTCTTGTTCTGAACTTGACACAAAATGCATTTGTGCCGTTTTGTGCACACACGTACAACTGTTGCTGCGTTTTTTAAAACAATTACATATTTTGAATATTTGATAATAAAATAATTACTAAACAGAGTTTAGAATTTATTTTAACAGAAGATTTAACGCACAAAAATACTCTTTATTGCTTTCTTTCTCTTCTAATTTAATATTTCAATTCAAGTATTTCTGGTTATTAGAGGGTTTTTTTTAAAAAAAAAAAAGATATTCAAACAATTCATTTAATTAATACTGAATGCTTACAATGTTTTATTTGCAAAATAGAAGTGAAACTTATTAAATTAGATCCTGCTTTAGGGCAGGGGTTGAGTGCTGCATTTGGCCTTTGCTAGACCAAAGCTCACAAAACCAGAACAAAGAAATACATGGGACCAAGACAAAACTAAATTGATTTGACATAATTAAAATCTAATTCCATAAACTTTGGTGGAATCAGATCTAGGTGCTTTAAATTCTGAGTTGGTTGCAAGTAGGAAATTGAACAATAAGGACAAATGCATATTCATCACTGTCTCTAGAAATATATATGTTGTTATATATCATGTTACTATTCATGTCCAATAAAAGCCCATTTGCTTACCTTTTGAAATAGTTAATGCTGGAGACCACTGCGACCGTAGAATATCAAGACAAATACTGCCATTACTGTTAATATTTGGATGGTAAATTCTTGTTGTAAATGCAACCTGTTAAAAATAACATATTTTCTTGGTTTGCCATACCCAGCATAAGATATATCAACAATGTTGGTATTTAAAAAGTTACTCACCTTAGGCGGTTTGAAGGGGTAATCTGTTGGGAAGTGAATTGTCAAGAAGAACACCCCACCCTGATAGGGACTGTCATTCTGAAAAGACAAAGCTATTAGAAGATGATATGAGACATTTACCTGTATCATACTTAAAACTGGAGGGTTACTTACTGGTCCCATTATTGTTGCTTGCCAATGGAACACTAGAAGAAAAAAGAAAGCAAAAGCTTGACTAAGATACTTAAGACTGAAGTTCCTCTCATTACAATCTTAGCCACATTAAGCCATAATGTGGCTTAACGGCAAAGTAGCGTGCTAGTATTCTGATTACATTTAAGGGCTCCTCCCACATGCAATGCAGCTCCTAGATTATGACCAATTTCATCCATGGTCTATTTAAAGTGTATCTTGTAAGCTAGGGAGTGAGGCTACTTCTTCTAGGAACAAACAGAAATAGAAGCCAGGGAAAGTGCCTCTTCCTCTGGCAAGTTCTGAAAAGAAGTCATAGTCCATGTTTTTTGCAACATGCTAAAGAAACCAGGGACATCTGTTGTTTACTAATGTCTGACTTAGAGGTGCCAGTGAGTGCTATCAGACTAGTATATTCCAGCACACTGATGATTTGTTGCTAAACCATGTTGTGACTTAGCATGATGTTAGCACTGTCTCCCTGCCACCATTAATAGGTTTTGCTGACCCGGCAATTAGTACACATGACACATCTTAAGTATATGGGGCAAATGCAGATCCCAGGCATCAAAACTGCTCACAATTTCAGTTTAAAGTCCGGCTTATGTAATGCTATGTGAGATGGGTGGCTATATTAATGTGAAAAACAAACACACCTAATGTAGGCAATATCCATGAAATGTATCTTCCCATATGCTAAACTACCACTGAAATGGCAATTAAAGTTCAGTTTGAGTCACAATATATGTGTATTTTATTCAATGCTTGACACTGCATGTTCCTGTTCTGAAAGACAGAGATGACTGCTTTTTGATATATGAAAAGGTAACTCCTGAAGAAGTGCTTTTACACTACAACTCACAACGGATTTGTGATTATAAACATATCCAGACATCTCCAGTTACCCACTATGCTTGCCTTTATAATACAGGTAGTTCTCACTTACCAACCACTCATTCAGTGACAATTTGAAGCTGCAACAGTGCTGAGTGATACTTATGACCAGTCCTCGAAGTTCTGGCCGTCCCAGCACCCCCCGTGGTCACGTGAGCGCAATTCAGGTGCTTGGCAACCTGCTTGCACTTGACAGTTGCAGCATTGCATGGTCATGTGATCACCATTTGCGACCTTTCCCTGCCAGCTTCCCACAAGCAAAGTTGATGGGGAAGCTGGCAGGGAATGTTCCAAGTCATTCTGGTAAGTCCCCACCACCACCTTCCTGTGCTAGCACGCATCCGCACCCTTTCCCTCAGTCCTCCTGTGCTTGCATGCACCCGCGCTCTCCTTCCCTCAGCCACCACGCTGCAGCATCCCCTCCCATAACTTGCACATGGTCTGCACTGGGTCTCCCAGGGCCTCCCCCAACCCCCTGCAGCACCCCATGGTCCTTACCTGGGACTCCCACCGCTTCCTCTGTGTCTTGGGGTTACAATAGCAACCAGGATTACCTAGATTATTGTCGCTGAGATGTGATGTGTCACGGTCATGTGATATCATGCTTTACAACATCACTCAGGGACAGCAATCCCAGTCCCAATTGCCATTGTAACCCGAGGACCACCTGTACAAAATTAGTTTAATGGGGACAGCTTTAAGATATAAGGTTGTGATTGCTCAAGATCAAAATTAGGGATTCTTCTATAAGTCTTTTAAGAAGAGAAATTATCTAATCTATTTTACCTGCCTTAGGAAAAGTGGAAGTAGATGGTTTCAGTGCTATTTATTAACCAGATGTTTTGGTTCCAAGTTGATTGAACCAGCAATGGGTGATGATATGTGTTATTATGGTATATGCTACTCTGATGGCACTAATTGACTTAGAATGTTTTGCATTTTTAAAAATAATCTAATATGAATATATTTAGGTTACTTCTCACTGCCCAAGAAAATTCCAATTTGAGCTCTTTTCCTTTTACAGGTACTTACTATCATCTCCAACAGGCCCTGCTGAACACTGTGCTGGAGGATCACGTGCCAGATCATTCAGCTCCTAAAAACCAAAGTCACACTAGATTAAAATACAACCATTTTATCTCCCTGTAACCGCGAGACATGTAGTATACTATAGCATAATTTTATTATTAAATTTTATTAAATACAAATTAAAGAGAATTAATAACCTAATTAATAAAACAATATTCTGAGGATTACCTATATATAAGTTCTTACTACCCTCTCCCATCACCTCTGCTTAAAAATACAATGGATATTACAATTTTGGAGAAACAACCCAAATGATCCCATAATGCATTAAATAATTTGCTCCAATTTCAGCTGTATCTTACTATCAGCATTTCACATTTACGCATTTGTTTTTTAACCCATCTTTTCTCTAAGGAACTCAAGGGGGCATCTACTGTTCTCCTCACCTCCCCCCCACCCCCCCACTTATCCTCGCAAAACATTTGCAATGGCCCTAGCAAAACTCTTCTATCAAACCTCATGTCCCTTTGATGAATATCAGATCTGCTCAGACTCTGGCTAGGCAGGATAGGCTGTGGTACCTGGGGCACAGCCTGGCGGTGTGATCTGGGCTGAGTTTTAGCCAGTGACCCCTGAAGAAGTGGATAGGGTTCTCTGGGTTGTCAGCTTGGCACCTGTTTACTGGATCTGGGCCCCTTCTGGGTTGTAAAAGCAGCCAGGGAGGTGACCTACAGTTGGGTCCATGCTGTGGTGTCAACTTCCTTTCAGGAGAAGGTGATACCTCCTCCCTTGGAAGAGGTATTGGTGTGCCCACTGCTCAAGAGGCCTTCCTTGGACCCCAATGGTTCTTGATAACTATCATCTAGTCTTCAACCTTCCCTTTCTGAGGAAGGTTGTTGAGAAGGTGGTTGGTCTGGAGGAAGTGAATTATCTAGGCCTGTTTCAGTCAGGTTTCAGGCTGGCATTTAGCACTGAGATGGTTGTGCTTGTGGATGACCTGTTGCAAAGCCAGGATGGAGGTGGTGCTCCTTGACTTCTCAGGAACTTTAGATACTGCAGATCATGGTATCCTTCTGAGCCAGCTCCACAGGATGAGGATAGGGGGAACCACTTTACAGTGGTTCTCTTCCTTTCTCTGGTACTGATTTCAGTCAGTTTTGGTTGGGGGGGGGATCACTCCCTAGGCTCCTCCTTTATGGGGTGCTACAGGGCTCTACCCTCTCTCCCTTTTATTCAACATCTAAATGAAACTGCTGTGTGAGGTTATCCATCAGTTTGGATTTCGGTATCATCAGTATACTGATGACACCCAATGAATCTTTCGATTATGGACTGGCCAAGTGAGACTGTCAAGGTTCCATTACAGTGCCTAGACATGGTGCAGGTGAGGATGAGAAGGAAGTGTCTCCAACTTATCCCTGGCAACCCTGCCAATGGATGTTTGGGCCACCCAGATCTGGACGGTGTGGCACTTCTCTGTTCAGGAGTGGTGTGCAATCTGAGGGTCTTCCTGGATTCACAGCTCCTGCTGGTTGAGGAGGTGGCAGCTGTGGCCAGGAAGGTCTTTGCATAGCTTCATCTACACCAGTTGCACTCTCTCCTAAATTAGGAGGCCCTTCAGACAGTTATTCATGCCTTGATTACCTCAGGGCTTGACTACTGTATCATGCTCTACACAGGGCTGCCCTTGAAGCTTCAACTGGTTCAGAATGCAGCAGCGCAGGCAGTGATACCTCAGTAGGCCCATGTAACACGTGAACTGCATGAGCTGCACTGCTTGTCAGTTTGCTTCTAGGTGCAATTCAAGGTGCTGGTTATTATCTATAAAACCCTACACAGCATAGGACCACGTAGAGTTTCAGAGTGCTATCTCCCATAGTATCTGCTTGACCAATCTGATCCAGCAGGCTCAGGTACACTCCAGGTTCCTTCAATTAAACAATGCCACTTATACAGACCCAAGAAACTTGCCTTTTCTGCTGTAGCATCTGCTCTCTGGAATGAGGTTCCATTTGAGATATGTATGGCCCCCAACCAGCTGGTATTTCAGAAAGCCTTGAAGACCTGACTCTTCACCCAGGCCTTTGGCAAGGGTGACTGAAGCCCCTTCAGGGTAATCTGGATTTGCTTTGGTTGCTGCCTTGGTTTGTGCCATCTTTTGTTCTTTATCATTGTATTATTTTATTCTACATGTTTTTATTTGTGAACTTCCCAGAGTTGCTAGGAGTCAGCCAGTGTAATGGATGGCATGAGTGGGGAAGATTCTGGAATGGAACTTCAAGGTTGTCAGGAGGGGGGAGAGACATTCCAGGGCAAGCGCCTCCTCAGCCCTCAACAAGAATGTGGGAAGATGAAGAGGATGAGGCTGGCCCCTCCACAGTCTCACGGGGTTTATCCACTAGTTGCTATAGCATAGGTTCAGTCTGGCGAGATTGATGTCAGGTTCAGCCCAAGAACAACAACGAGGCAATCCAGTACAGTTCAGTTCCTTTATTAGCTCGCACCTGATAGACAGAATCTCGCCAGACTAAACCTATGCTATAGCAACTAGTGGATAAACCCCTCTAGGAAGGGGCCAGCCTCATCCTCTTCGTCTTTCCACACTCTTGTTGTGGGCTGAGGAGGCGCTTGCCCTGGAATGTCTCTCCCCCCTCCTGACAACCTTGAAGTTCCATTCCAGAATCTTCTCCACTCATGCCATCCATTACAGCCAGTGTAAATATTTAATAAATAAATATGGATTTGAAACTGATCTTCCCAGTCCTAGTTCAACATTCTTATTATTATACCATACTGGCTGGTCAGCCAACAAATCATCTGAATCTCTGTTCCCAATAAAATGCTGACACCTGACATTTCCCACAAGATTCTTCTCTAAATAAATGTAGCAATCCATGCTTCCTATACAATGAATTACCATTTCCACTAATTTTGTACATTTAAATTATGAACTGCGTTAGTAAATTTTAAAACTACTTGTACACAGAACTATTTTTTCTGATTCTTCCAAGAATCTGATACAGTAGTAGAACATCTCAAAACCATTCCCATCAAATTATATTTAACTTTCACAATATAAAATATTTTGGTATTTGAATGTTTATATCCTTATTACTACTCAACCATCTGAATTCCCATTACATAAACTGTATTGAATTTGGTTTTTCAATCAACATTTTAAAAAGCTCACAAGCTTTCTTTGAAGTTCTTTGTTCTTTAACACAGGAATACAAAAGTGCAACCATGGGACTCATACAATACATAGTACTTGTTTGCACCCAAACCCAAACATTCAATCTATATTTTTTCATATTCTGGGTTTTAACAGATTTTAAAGGACAAAAAAATTATTTAAGCTTTGCAGAGACTTAAGGCACATTTTCATCCTTAAAAAAAATCATTCCCTCCAGAATAGAGCCAAATCTGAGACACACTTCTGGATTGCAGCCATTCACAGTGCCGTGCGGCAATGCCAAACTGATAGAAGTTGTTCACCTATATTTAATGTATGGAAGCTATTTTATATCATGAAAATGATAGCTGAATATAGTAGACAAATAATTCCTACTTTCAGTTATGAAATCTAGCCTTAATAATGCAAAAATTATAAATGGACATATAAAGACACATTCTATAGAGATGCATGGCATTTTATGTTGATTTTTTAAAAATCAACCTAATCTGCAGCTTCTGAACATATACCTTTTTCAAATGTTCAACACTTGCTTCCTCTACATACAAGTTAAGCACATACAAGTTATTTTAATGTAGTTAAAATATTAAACTACATTAACCCCAAAATGTTGAGAAAAAGTACAATTTGGTCAATACAGTGGTTAACTCTTCTCTTAGTTAACCACTGTATGCTACAAAAAAGGAAAGCATCATCAATTTTCAAGGAGCCCTGAAACTCTAAAATCTAAACAATTGTGTGGTATTAATCTTTACAGTATTGACTAACATATTTCCCAGATACAGACTGGGAAATGCTGAACTCTATAGATTTCTGCAGCTAGTCACGATGACCAAAAAAAAAAAATTAACATTAACATGGTAACATATGATGCAAAAGCCACCCACTCATACTTGTATTCCAACACTAGACACAAATATGTAAGTCACAGATTTCAAACTGTGATGTCATGATACACACTTTGTCGCTTCCCACCTAGATGCAGACATTTATGCTCCTTTCCCATAAGACCTGGAAGTTACACAGATTTTTGTTTAAGCAGAATTTATAATGCAGTTTTACCCTCCTTGGTTTATGACCTTCAAAATAGCTAGGTTGTTATGTAATCAGAAGCACCACATCTCTCTTAATGCCTAGCCAGATACAGAATTCAAGTTTCCCTGCTCCAAGCTGAGCATCTTTAACCATTACACAAAAATGGCTCTCTCATCAGCACTTACTTCTCATTAAATATACATGTAATCCTTGGGGTACAATGGCAACTGGGACCAGGACTGCCATCGCTAAGCGATGTGGCTGTAAAGTGCAATGTCATGTGACCTCATCGCTTAGCAATGGCAATCCCGGCAGTCCAGGTTGGCTTCGTAACCCCAGGACCATGCAAGGATTACCTGGATATTCAATTTATAAAACACCCTAAAAATCCAATTAACAAAGTGCTATTGCAAAACACCTAATTTGAAATACCTTCTAGGAGGAGATGGTGGTGATACAGGTAGTCCTTACTTAACAACAATAACTGGGACCAGAATTTCCATCGCTAAGCAATGCAGTTGTAAAGTGCAATGTCACATGACTGCATCACTTAGCGATGGTAATCCCAGCAGTCCCAGCTGCCATCGTTAAGTGAGGATCATGGATTGTTAAGCGAGGACCTCATGTGACCACAACTTGTGACTTCCTGCCAGCTCCCAACAAGCAAAGTCAATGGGGAAGCCGGCAGGAAGCAGCAAGTCGTGGTCATGACAAGCCTTTCCTTAGGCAGCTCATAAGCAGGCCGGCGGGTGGGTGCTACAGAGTGCAGCCAGGCAGGGGGGTGGATGCTGCAGTGTGAGCGCAGACAGGTGTTGGTGAGTGCTGCAGCCCCATGCAAGTGCCCCTGGGTGGTGGGGCAAGCACTACAGCGTCTGGGCAGGCATGCAAGTGGGTGGAGTAGTGCAAGTGCAGGTGGGGGGTGCTGCACCGAAGTGCAAGTGTGGGGGTGCAGGTACTGTGGCCCAGAATGCATGCAAGTCCCAGTCGTGACGAGCCTTTTCTTAGGTGACTCACAAGCAGGCCAGTGAGTGCTACGGAGTGCAGCTGGGCAGGGAGGTTGCTGCGGCACAGTGAAAGTGCAGGCAGGTGGACAGTAGGTGGGTGCTGCAGCCTGGTGCAACCATGGCCAAGTGGGGGAGGGTGCTGCAGGCGCATATGCAACAGAATACAAGATCCCCAGAATTTTGTACTCCATAGCAAGGCTTCTTGAGAGAAAAAGCAGTGGGAGCGGGAGCAACTTCCAATCTTCCTTGCCAGTTTCTCCATTGACTTCACTTGCGGGAAGCCAGCAGGGAAGGTCACAAATGGCGATCATGTGACTGCAGGACACTGCAACCAACATACATGCAAGCTGGTTGCCAAGTGCCCAAATCATGATCATGTGGCCAGAACTTTGTAACTTTGAACAGTTGATGAACAAGTGGTCATAACCCAAGGTCTACCTGTAGTAGTGGTAGTAGTAGTAAATATCAGGAGTACCTTTTATTTGGGGCAAAATCCAAACAAGGGGTATTTTACTTACACTGTTCCAGACAGAAAGCTCTAATCTATGCTATTTCAATTCAAAACATTCTGTGAAGTTCCAGTTCTAATTTGACCTGTGCCATATCAAGCATGACAAAAAGGGAGGGGTTTTTTTCTTAAAATATTTTTGGCATAAATGCTTTGTTGGGGTGGGGAATACAGGTAGTCCTCATCAAGCAACCACAGTTGGGACCAGCAACTTGGCTGTTAAACAAAGCAGTCCCTAAGTAAAACTGCAACTGTGCTTATGATCTTATTTCAGCTTTCCTTTGCTTTACAGACCTGCAAAGGTTGTGAATGCAAGGATTGGTTGTAATGTTACTTTTTCATCACTGTTGTAACTGTGAGCTTTGAGATTAAATCACATCAATCATCCAATCAGAGCATTTTGGGAGAAGCAGAGATATCTTTAAGAGAGAAAAGCTTAATTTTACCATTTGCATCACTATTTTGAGCTTTCTTAACAAGTGTGCCTTTTCTTTTATGGAAAAATCGGTATGAAATATAAGATTTATATTCCTCTTCAGCTCCTGGGAATCAGCTGTACCACATTCAAGCAGCATTATTCCTACTAGTAGCTTTTCCTTTGTGCAAATCCCCTTAACCTTACTCTCGAGAATTTATCATGGCTATTCCTCATTACAAAAGCTACTCTCACTGCATACTTCATTACATTCTCTCTTGAAACAAAATAATTATGAGCATCTATCTTGAAAATCCCAGCGTTGATTTCTATAAAATGTGGAGAGTCTCCACCCTATAATATAGCTTTCCTGTTAATATAATTCCATAGTGATAAGAAATAAAAAAGATGTAGGCACTGTTATACATTTATGTTTCTCCCATAATAGGACAGTGTTTTAATTTTTCCAAATTGTGCTCTGAAACTGGGAACAAGTCAGGCAACTTCTAATCACCACAAAGAGCTATTTCCAAATCTTTAAATTCAGCCCTTGAAGCAGCTAGATAGGCTTTTCCAGCAAGTATCCAACGTTAAACTGTAATCTAAATATCTGCTTTCCTTGGAATGAGTAATACAGATGACTGAACATCTATTTTCCTATGTAGCGACTTACTTAGCTTTCCCATCTTCATAGCTTTTGAATCTCAGCTATTTATCCTTCCTTGTGCAGGGAACTTGGAATCTGTGGAAGCTTCTTTTGGAATAAGGGCAAAACTAGTTTCAAAAATATTCAGGATTACAATTACATGTCATCACATCTGACTATACAAAGTCTATAAAGCCTTCAACTACATACATATCATCACATCTGACTATATTGTACAAGATATAGCATTCACAGCAATGTTCACAGCATTATTCTTATCCTCTCTTTTCCTTTTATAATTCTCAGCAAAAAATCACAGAAAGTTTGGACAAACAAAAGGGAAAGAAAACACAATCAAGAAATATGCCTCTTCAATGGTTATGCTAAGACAAGCCACACAAAAATATATTACAAAAATCCTGTTCTCTTTGTGAAGGCAGGATAAGAATTAAGATAGAAGAATTTATCTTCTAGAGAAACAGGAAGTTTGTTTGATAAATCCTTCATTAGAAGTGAGATAGGAACACTCACACCGTCCAGGATATTCCCTTCCACTGAAAAAGAGCTTTTAATTAGAAGAGTCTGTCCCTTAACCAGAGTTTTTTAAAATTATTATTGGTTCAAAAATATTTAATAGTAGGATTTCTATTTGTTTTTATATGGTGACAGAACTGGTCAGCCACTGATTTACAGGAGGCATGAGTCATATGAACACCTATCAGTGAAAAATATTCCTTCAAGATATCATGCACAGAATTATATGACCAAATAACTAGGAGAGCTTGCTTATGGAAAGGTCTGGGCACTATTTCTGCCCTTATCTCTATATAACACACAGAAAGTACAGCATAAAATGGAAGTTAGCTGCTAACTTCCATTTTATGCTGTACTTTCTGTATTTCTTAGCTTAGCTGCTAACTTTTTATATTGCTGTTTTTAGATAAAGAATGAAATAAAAACCAATTCATTATTAAAAATTTCTAATTTTAAAAATAACAATGATTGAATGAAACCATTCATAATTATGCATGCACCCCAGCATCATACTCCAGTGCCATGGAACAATTCACAGAGAATTTGCACTTTTTTTTTCTTTTTTCTTTTTTGCTAAGAAGAGCACAGGACCAAGTACAGTGATCACTTTTAGGTTCCTTTGACTTTGATATCAGTGGAGTTAAAACAGAATTATCAAAGTCATGTTCTCATAAAAATGGGGATCATTTGTATAATTACAGAGAATTGTGTGTTACCTCCCACTTTTTGACAGAATGGGTGGCCTATACAGCTGAGGTATGCTTTGCTTTATGAACACAAGTGTGAGTAGATAATTTTAGCTTATGGCCCTCACGTGGCTCCCAAAGGTTTTAGGACCGTTCCTGGAGCTAGGGCCAACGGTCATCAGTTTCAATAACCCAGAACCTTCTGTGTTTTTAAGAAACAGAAGGACAAATATGCAACTGGGCATTTAATTAACTCCATAGCCAGAAATACTACACTGTACTGGTATCTGACTACAAACTATTATTAAAGTCTACACAAACTATAACCAGTGATGCAAATTAATGTGTCATGTAGCATTCAAGTCAATTAACAAGTTCATTGAACTGCTAATACTCTGCTCAACCCTTTAGGTGCTGACCCATACATCTGGAGGGCATCAGGGTTGAAGAAGCTGTTCTAGACCTATAATTCTGGATGATCTTTACAATGAGGAAGATTTTCCAAACATTTGCCACCCTCCTAAATCCATTTAAGTATGGTTTAGCAAGTTCTGACTATTTTGTAAACAAAACTGGGAATATGCTATATTAATTTTAATGGTTTTATAAATTATAGCATAATTTTTGACAATCTAAAGTAGTTGCACTGAAATCATTGATTTTTTAAAAAACCAAAATGATGTTAAGCACTTTAAGTGTTGTACTAAAAATCTGAACATTACCTGGAAATTATTTTTATTGGACCAACATTTAAACATGACAGTCTAATAGCACAAATCTCCTTGTGTAATTAATATTTGATGAGAAAAAATGAAGGGATTGAAAATGCCCAATAATTTTAGCACACCTGAAGAGCTGTGTTTCCTAATGGATAACTAACCAAAAGAGATTACCATTCTAACACTGCTTCCTATTTATTATTTCTGGTAGGTGGGTGTTTTAACATTTCTACTGAGGACATTCTAAATTTGAAATGCTTTCACCTCTGAACCTTTCAGACATTTCTAATAATATCCACTGGAAGTCAACTGAGTAATCTCAGTTAAGCAGTGCAAGTGCCATTTTGGCAGTAGACACAGGATTACAAATGGTTAAAATGCCCCCCCCATAGGTACTCTATGATCTAGAAGTGTGCGCAACACTAATTCCACTGAAGTTCCCAGCCTACCCATGGAATTAATTAGTGGCAGTAAGAAAGAAAACAATTATTTCATTTCCCCTACATACCCCAAAACCTGATGAAATGTTATCCCAATCATAGTAAATAGGCGTACAGGTAGTGCTTGAATTATGACTGCGATTGGGACCGGAATTTCCGTCATTAAGCAATGCACTCATAAACAGTGACATCATGTGACCGCATCACTTAGTGATGCCAATCTGCGCAGTCCCAGTTGCCATCACAACTTCAAGACACGTGGGTCATTAAGCAGGAATAGATGGGAGTCCCAGTTAAGGAGCACAGGGATGCCGCAGGGGGGTGCGGGAGGCCTGAAAGGGCTGCTGCAGGCTGTGCATGAGTTGGAGGAGGAGGGTGCTGAGGTGCTGTGAGAGCTCAGGAAGGCCGGGGAAAGAATATGCTGTGGCTCAAGGGCTTCTTGGAGTGCCATGGCTCTGGGGCTTTTTGCAGCCCCAGAGCTGTGGTGCATCAGGAAGTCCCTCTGCCCCAGTCTGGCCCTGCCCCAGCCCAGCAGCGCAGCACAAAGGGGCTTCCTGGCATGCTGTGGCTCTGGGGCTGCAAAAAGCAAAACGCCCCGGGGCTGCAGCAAGCAAGGAAGCCCCTTTGTGCCACATGAAGCCCAGCCCAAGCCTGGCCCAGCAGTACGAGGTGCTGTGCCCCAGGAAGCTCCAGCCGCTCCAGCCCAGTCCCAGCCAGAGTTACCCTTGCCACCCTGCACTCTGAGCCCGCTGCTGTCCTGCACTCTGCCACCCCAGCTGACCTTTGCTGTCTTCCTGCCTGTCCTGGCCCCTTATGAGCCAGCTGCTGACCACGAGGCCATCTTCCCCGGTCTCGAGAGGAAATCGCTGTGCACAACCCTGGGAAGAAAACCTCGTGTGGCCAGCAGCTGCATTGCGAAGAGCCAGGCCAGACATGCTTGGTCAACAGCGGGAGCAAGAAGATGGTGAAGGTCAGCTAGGGCAGCAGGGGTGCGGAATGCAGGGGGCCAAAAAGGCATAGATGGGGGGAGACAGG
This sequence comes from Python bivittatus, assembly GCF_059951505.1. Lineage (NCBI taxonomy): Eukaryota > Metazoa > Chordata > Lepidosauria > Squamata > Pythonidae > Python > Python bivittatus. Next base: position 8,116,510 of record NW_028277124.1, on the reverse strand, counting down.
TGGGTGGGGGGAGTTGAAGCGCCTCTGCTGCCCTAGCTGCCCTTCACCATCTTCTTGCTGTCTTCTTTCTTACTACCACTAAATAAGTGTGGGTAGGCTGCCAAGCGGCTGAATTTTGATCACATGACCGTGGGGGCGCTGCAACAGCCATAACTTCGGGCACCGGTTGCAAGTCCCTTTGTTCAGCACCGCTGTAACTTTGAATGGTCACTGAGCAAATGGTTGTAAGTCGAGGACTACCTGTAGTAGATTCCTTCCAGTTATAATGTAGTTATTCTCATCTCCCACCCAGATCCCAGAAGAATAGCAGAGCAATGAGTATGGAGTAGCTTTGATAGTAAATTTCTTCACTCTGCCATAGACTACTGTATACTTCTTACAGTTGCTCTGCTCACTGCCAGTTGAACTTATATTGTGTTAATCAATTATGTCAGTAATTTCACAAAAAAATATGTTCCATAATATTTCATTGCTATTTTTGTAAAAAAAAAGAAAAAAGTGGAAAACTCTGTATCACAAAATTCTTTCCCTTTCACATGAATAAATTTATTTTCTCCTGTGAAAGTATGTGTCTATGTAAACAACCTTCTAATTAGCATGGACTGATTTTCTAAGTTTAAACCACAAAGAACAAAATCAGTAATTTAAATTTCAAATTGGATCAGTTTAGTTTAATACTTCTTGAACAACGTGCATATTATTTCACTGCTATTTCACTGATTATTTAAAGTATTTATATCCTGAGTTAAGTATTCTTCATCCAGAGTTGTTTACAGAATAAAAACAAAACAATTAAACACTACAAGAAATACACAAGACCAGGAGAGGGCAACTTCTGGTAGATGGGGGGCTGCCATTTTATTTATGTAGGGCAGGCTACAGTGGGCAGAATGATGAAACAATATCACAAACAAAGCGGATGGGACCAGGATTTCCAATTGTGAGGGTTTGTTTTCATTTTGGGGGTGTGCTAAGCCTAAAAAAGAAGCTGCCACCACCTCCTACTTAAAACCAGCAGGAAATAACATCTAGGTTTCTAAAAATTTGGAAGCACGATTTCATGAGGCTTGAGAGTTGCCCACCCCTCTAGGCATATAACATGGTAGTACTTTGGCACAGAAGATATAATTATAAAGTATAAGAAGTGAACATAAAGAAAAGAACTGAAGCAATGGTTGTATTTATATTTGGCTCTTCCTTCACAAACACTATAAGGACACAATCACAAAAATGAACACATCTGAAATCCTTCACAGATGTACTTAGAAAACAGTCCCCTCAAACTGAGAGCTACATGTTTCAAAATCAACTGTCCAGAATTAAGGGAAGGGATATTACTTACCAGACAACAGTGCTTGATGGATCTTGTCTTACTCTGTGACTGGTTTGTAACACCAGCCAGTTTTTACTTTTGAATGAAATAAACATCATTGAGGTGGTGAGAATTTTCAACCTTCTCATACCAGCCATGGCATAAGGCTTCTATATATATAGTCATTCACATTTAAAATGTCTAAACAATCAATTCATAGATAAGACCAGTACCACGTATAATTTGGGATATGCTATTCTCAAGCAGGACACCAAACATATGCAGGAGAATTAGTCTGCTTTGGAAGAGGGGCACTTTTTCATAGAAATGAAAGGATCTGCCTCAGAGAATCAGAAATCCATCAATTACACTGGCACAGCAACCTTTGGAAGCCAAACATTACAAAGAACATGAGGGCACAAATTCACCAAGTGGGTGGAACAGGGATTTAGGGAGAAATTTGTGAGAGGTTGTTTTTTAATTGTGATATATCTGTTTTTAGGCTTATATGATCTCTTTATGTTTCCAACCTCTAAATCAAGGGACACAATGCCATGAGTTTTCAATACTCATAGACAAATTATACAATTACATTCCATCTCAAAAAATCTATTGTAGAAATTGGCCTGCTTAATAACATTGTTGTGGAGATTTTATGTTTTTGTGCTTTTTTTGTGTTACATTTTAAGTTACTGTAGTTTTGAGAAGGAAAACATATTCTCATTTTCCTTTGTTTTATTCATGACCAACTTGAGTTTTAGAAAAGGACATACCTGCCTTCATATTTTCTTCTTTCTTGTTCCTCTATCTTTGAATTTCTCTCCCTGCTTTTCCATTGTTATTCTAATCCATTCTCAACATTTCTGGATCTCCCCTCCCCCCTTAAGAGATACTGAAGAGATTAAGCCTCTCAGATGCAGTCAACTAAGACTGACCTTTGCCTGACTACAAACATGCATTTTTTAATTTCTTCCTATTTATACTTCTCAAGGTTTCTTAAGAGCCTACAACTTAATGAATCGTGTCTTGCACTGCCCATGATTGCTTCTGACAGTTCAGGTTCCTGACCATTCGAAGCCCATCAGAATATTCCCTTAGCTGCTATTTCTATGATTTCCTCTCCTTTGTTTTCATTTGCCTATTGTCTTTAAGGCTTACCTACGTACAAGAAATTATCTAAGGGGAAGGCAAGAGACAGGTGCCTGTGTTACACTTCTACCAATTCTAGAATTTAAAATAAAAGTGCCATTGCTTTTTACTCTGCCTGCATGTGCTGTTAATTTTCCTAATGTCTAATGGTGATTTTTGCAGACTACTGTAATTGTCAAAATATTTTAGCTTTTATTTTTAAACTTGGTGCAAGCAACCTCAAATGCTATTTTTATCATAGAAGAGTGGAAACTATTTTCTATGCATAGAATACCACATTTCAAGCAACAGTCTTATTATATCAATTAAATTTGCAGTAAAAATGTGTGCTAATATATTGTGTGTTCAATATGAGATAATCTTTTCAACATAAAAAGCTGTGACCTCTACTAGCCATATACTGCTACACTACACTAGGAATGCAAAGGCCAAAAAAGAAAAAAGAAAAAGAAAACACTGGTTTCTTACTGGCATCCTATTATGCCTGAAAACAAACAAACTGGAAATCCTAAAGAAAAAAATTAAGTATCTTCCAAAGTTTTCTTTCCAAATAGATGTTACAAATTAAGCTACGAATTACTTAAGATCTGAAATTCAAAGGTAACACTGTAATATTAACATTGCTACTCCATTCAATTAGGATACTATATACACAATCCTATAATTTTTCTGGGGAAAAAAGCTGCATATTTTACAAGAAACAAAGTATCTTGACATATTTAATGCAAGAATTTTCAAGCATATTAGTCCTGGAACATGGTGGGAAACACTATGTACTAAACAATCAGACTCCTTGGTTTTCGTATGCCTCAGGTTCCTTCATCTTCTACACCAAATGAAAAGCTGAAGATTTTAAAATACACACATGCTACCAACGAATGAATCAACACGTGAAAACATTGAGAAGTTTGTTCCATTCACTTTCTGAATACCATGAAGCTGAAAATGAAAGTTCAGAACAAACAGCTATGGAACTTGCAGATACAAATTCTGATTAGCAATATATTTATTCAATATTTTCCATGTTACTATTGACAGGGAACAGAATATAAATTAATTTTTAAAGGGGCAACTAATTTACACATTTACACTACACTTGTAGAATGGAAAAAAATGCTTCAGCAGTACAAATTCCATTCTTCCTCCTTTGGTGAATTATAGGAAGATCAAACTTTTTTTTCTAAAAATATAACTTTCTTCCACATCTGCATCTAAAATGTTCTTAAATCAAAATAAACTTAAAACAGAAAGGATGGTTTTATTTCATTCCCATTTTTCAACTGTAAAATTCAAAATACCTTGCATCTTAAAATCAAGCAATCTGCTGCTCCATTTCTCACAATGAGTATATACACATAATTTTTTAGATAAAGCTTTCCTAGGGCTTCCCTTATGACAATTTTTCAGATTGTCTAGGCATCTATAGGGGAGAATGAATGAACCAATTACTCTTGCAACTACAGTCTGTCAAGTACCCTCTAACATTTCAACATATTTCTTATTTTCAAAGCAGAAAAAAGAATATGCTGTATGTATTAATCCCTCAGTGGAAGGAGCTGTATGTGTCCCCTCCTTAAAAACACACAAACTGTTCATACGAGGCAGAAGAAGCTCCTGGGAGTCCCTATTTCTTCCAAGCATCACAGAGAAAGAATCTTAAAGCAGAGAGATCAATATGCTGCTGAGTGATACTTCTACCAGATGGCCAGAGTAGTACTTCTGTCAGCCAATCCAGCTGGACACCTGCACTTATGCAAACTTGGGATAAGCATCTTTAGGGCAATGCCTTGGCTTCTTTTCTGAGGACACTTGTTATTTAAATTTCTTTTGCACAGCTTCCCTTGGCTTGATTAAATGCCATCAGGTCGGTGTTGACTCTGGACAGATTCCCTCCTGAATAATCTGTCTTCAACTTGGCCTTTTAATTTGAACTTTTTCTGAACCTCACTTATCTAAACCTTTGATTACCAGTAGGAGAAAAAAAAAATCAGTATTCTGTGCACTTTTAACTACAAAATTAATCCAATCAATATACTTGAATAGTAATAATGAAAGTCCTAAAATTTCTGTCATGAAGTTTTTTCGCTGGATACTAAAGATGAATAGGACAATAATAGGACAGACCCTTTCTCAAGAAGTCTACTGATTTTCATTATTAGGGCACTTCTTTATGAGCCAATATAAAATGTTGAGATAAAGTTTTCCAACATAAACAGATAGGAAAACAAATTTAAGGTAACATTTTTTTTCAAAAGGAACAGAAAGAAAGAAAAAATATTCACATCTCTCAGAAAATCAAATCAATGAACTAGGCAGCACTGCTTAGAGCAAGAGGGTAAAGTGAAGGAACAAATAAAAACAATACTGGTTTTGATGTTTTAGTGCTGCCTGACCAGCCAAGAAGATATAGATGATCTCTTCCAAAAGCAAATAGTAGATGTTTCAGTGGCATGAAGTAGTAACAATGGAGAACTTTCATTACCTTAACATCTGTGGAAGACAATCTCTCCCAAGCATGGTCCTTCCAGGAAATTCCTGACTTAACCCACTGATCATTTTCTTCTTCAAAGGGTAGAGGAAAGAATAACACTTGACACTAATCAATAAGACTTAGATGAAGAACCAGAAGTATCAGGATTATTATTGGAAAGTGGAATGGAGGGGGTTTTGGCCTGTTTGCAGATATTTTAGAGTTTGTTTTTTTTAATGAGATACAAGCTTTGTCTCTCTTCTGATTATTTAAAATTGTTGCATCTTCCAATTTTTGTGCTTGTGTTTTTTGTGGAATGTCCATGAGGGTTCTCTATGAGACATTGAGGGACAGCTGCAGTTTTTCAGAATACTATCTGTTTCTACTTGTGGCCAAGCATAATTATGACTTCTATAGTGCTTTATGAAGGAAAAAAAATGTAGTTTGGAGGTCAGATTCCCACCACTCATTTTTGCTTGGGAAGGAATAGTATGCAGAAAGAAGATGGATGCCGAGGAGAATGAGGAGTCTGGGAATGAGGGAGAAGCAAAAAGAGGAAAGGTTAACATAAGGTGTTCTATTTTTAAGATGTTGTCTTCTGTTAGATTAACAACAGAATTGGGCAGAGCACAAAAACAAACAAGCCAGGAATCCAGGTTCAGAAAAAATGGTAAATCAAGGTTAAAACAAATCAGGATTCCTAAGCCAACTTCATTCCATTGTTTTAAATTTTCTTTGTTGATAAATAGCCATGATTTTCTGTCTAAGATGGGCTGAGACATTCAAACAATCACAATAAGGCAAGACAAATCCTGGTATAGTATTTTGAGCAAACCAGGTCACAAATCAGAAAACTGTGACTCAGAAATATCCTAAAAATTCTTCTATCAAATTCAACAAATAATTGCCATGTATCTAACGTTTAAAAAACATCAAAATACAGTTGATTGCTTGTCTCTTACATAAAAGCTTATTCTTAAGTTCAATACTTCAAGCATGGCACAGAATTAACAAGTCAATAACTAATGTGTGACTGCTCTTTAGCAGGTAGGTAAGCCAATTATATGCACTAAATGAAATCCAAATGTACATAAAAAGCCTTGCCTAATTCAGCAAGCTTTCATGGATCAATATTTCAGCCCTTCTAATTTAATCTCTTTAAATACATATCTGTTAGCTCAAAATTAGGAAGACAAAAAAAGTTCATAACAAAAATAAAAGAACAATACGGTATCTTAGTTTCTTATTATCAAATGCTTTTAGGTTTTATGACTGGACAACTACTAAAGATATTAAGAATATTTAAACATCAAAAAAAATCAATCAAGCTCCATTTTTACCAATTTTAGTGTTTCTCAAATGCAACAAAATATTGTTTAAAAAGCCAATAACAATGCACATTACTATAAAACATAACATCATCAATGCCATTGCAAGATCACCCGGGAGTCTTTACTCCCAGCCATAGCAACCTTAAAGCAAAAGTAATTTCCTAAGCAAGGGCTTTCAACAGAAGCAGCACATTTTCACCTACTGCTTATTCTAGTGTGGTGATCCCTGTGAGTACTGTATGTTATATAAGCATGCATTAAATTATTCTGTATATTACCTCATGTTTATTACTCCCAGTGACTACAAATAAGTCTAAAACCAAGAGCCTAGAAGAACTTTTAGCTGATTCCAGCTACATCCTGATGTATTAATATTATCATCTGTTTGAACAACAAAAAAAAAAGAATCAGCTTGGAAAAAGTTAGAACAGTGATATCATCAAAATATTCTTCTTGGAACTATAGCAACTAGTTTCTATACTTACTTCTTTTGAAGTAAACTCCACTGAGTTCAGTAGAATTCACTCCTAGAATTGCTTTCCAGGATACTCTTGTTTAGTATTTTGACACCAAATAAACTTTTGATGCAGCAAGACACACAACCGCAGTAATGGAGATAAAGAGGCAAAAAGTTGTAAGCATGAAAGCAATAGTGGGAGCAACAACTATTAACATTATTAAAGGGGGCACATCACTTGGGTAGTGCGGGATGCTGAAGCAGATCCCAGGGTCAGCTCTCACTGGCTACAGCGCTTTCCCTTTGTTCGTGCAAGTCAATGGAACGGTCCCTTCCATCGATCCGCACCAAGCAAGATGAGGGTACAGATCGTCCAAAATAACTTCTGAGAAAGGATGCCTAAACGCGCACCTGTGGCTACCAGCAAGCCACTAATTCTGAACACGATTGCTTCGAATTGTTTAGGACAGATGACTTTCGAAACGGTGCCCCAACCCTGCTTCTGTGATGAGAGCGAGAACTTTTTGCAAACCTCCCGTAAAGACCTTCCAAGTCGGCCAGCTGCGCCTTGTATAAAACCACGCAAAGCCCTAGTCTAGCGGGGGGTTACTGTGTTCTTGCCTGAAGACCTACGGCAGGGCAGTTGTCCGAGAAAAAAAGACCTCCCTTCCAACAAAAGGTCGCCTTCCTTCCCGTCGCGGCTGCAACGAAGACACCGACCCAGGCTGGGCAGCCAGGGAAATCCAACGCGCCCAAGAAACGCCTTCGGGTTTGGAGTGCCACCCCCCACCCCACGAGCGAGAGAGCCGCCCAGGCCATAAAGGGAGCGCGAGCGGAGCGGGCAGCGGCCCAGAGGTTCGCGCGCAGAACGCTGCCTTCCAGCCCTCCCCGAGATGCCCGAGTGCCCCAGGCCAAGCCGGGCCGAGCTTATGTAAAGCGGCGGCACTGAGGGATCCCCGCCAGCAGCAGCATCGCCAGCATGACCGGGGCCTCCAGCCCAGCCCCTCGGTGCGGCCTTCAAGGGCGGGAGGAAGCCATGCCGAGCTGGTCCTCGCAGCGGAGGGGCTTCCGGGTTGGCCTTCTGCCGAAGGACTCTCACCTTGTGGATTCTCTTCAGCGCCATCGCGGCGGAGCCTGTTGAGGGAGGCAAGCAGGAAGAAGGAAAGGAAGGAGGGGGACTATTTTCCGGCGGCGGAGGGAGCGCAGAGGCTTTTCGGCGGAAGCGGGAGGACAGGTGTGAGTGCCGGCCTGGGGGGAACCCGGTGTTCTCTATTGCTTCCTTTCCCGTTGCCCCCGCCTCTTTTGCTCGCCCGTCGCCCTTTCGCTGCCTTTCCCCGCCCGCTCGCTTCTCACCGACGCTCTTCCCCCTTCCTCTTCCCACAGCACGCCCGTGCTCTTTCACTGAGTGACTGCCTCACAGAGCGGGGACTGCTCGGTACGCATCACTCCCCGCGCGAAGTTCTTTATGACGCGATAGGTTAATAGGATTCCTCCGCTATACAGAGTCGAGCGACAAAAGTCACGCATGCGCTTTTGACTGTTGTCCGGCTTGGGGTGCGCGAAGCAGCGCCGTGGTTTTGCACCCGTCGGGAAGCGCGAGATACGCCGCGCGCCCGGGAAGAGCCGGCCCGACAAGCAGCTTCGGCCGCGGACAGATAATTGTCCTGAAAAGAGGAAGAGGGAAGGAGGGCGGAAGGATATTCTTTTCTAGGAGGAGCAAAACGAGAACTCGAGATATTACCGCGAGATTGTGGAAATAACAGGAACTCTGGCTGGTTGGAGCAAGGGGGGGGGTGGTTCGCCAGTAGAGCTCCTGGAACTTGCTCCTCTTTCGTGATTTGCACGAATTGACCCGTTAATTGTCTGTCACTTAAGAAAGAAAAGGACGCAGTAGCTCTTTCCAAAGTATTACTGCTGCTGTTGTAATGTATGCATAACCAAAACACAATGCTTTTCTTCTGTTATGCGCCTTGGGTGCACATAAAACATACCCCTTCGGTAAAACAAATATGGGCGAACTAAGATTAATCTTGTTGCACATTTTTCTGGACTCGTTGGAAAAACCAAGATGCTGGGTTTTTTTAAAATCTCAAAATACATAATTATATCTTGGATGAATATATACACTTTTCAGCCCAATACCTAATTCACATTCTATTTAGGTAATCAAGCCACCAGACGTGAGCCTGCCAGATATCTTAATCAAATTACTATACCAAAATTTAGAAGAGCTCTAATGCTTGCAGGTTGCAATGTTTTGTAGACTGCAGGTTTGGAAAGGAGATTCCAGAAAATTCCATACAAGAAGCACTGTTCTTATTGCAAATCGAGCTATTGCAACAACAGCCCATGTGTTTCTGTATTGCCAATCTTACCATGAACTGTGACACAAACTTATTACACCTTTATTACCACAAGTTTCACATTGCACTAATTCTTTTTACCTTAGTTACCTCTTAGCTGATCAGTCATGTACTGTACTCTCTTCTAATGTTACCAAATTCTGTTTAATAGCTGGCAAGACCTGTCAGGACCTTGCCAGGAACAGCTCAATTTTATAATATTTTTTATTTATCTTAATTTTACTTATTTTACTTTTAACCCTATTTTATCTCATTAATCTTATTTTAGTAATCTATTACATTAGTTTGGTCAATGACTGAAACTTCGACTATGAATATTAAATATAACAAATTCCTGCTGGTTGGGACTTCTCAGAATTGCAATCTCAACATATCTGGTGAGTGCCAAGTTGTGGAATATCAATAAAGAAAGATGTTGCATTATAATGTGTTTTCAGTTTAGTTTGGAAATGAGCACAGATATCAAATATTTTTCAAACTGAAATATAGCAGAGCATACTGAGTACAAGGTGCATGCAAGCTCTCCTCCTGCATTTCCCTTACTGCTAAAAGTGGGCTGCTAACTTGAAATTTATTTATTTATCTATACAATTTAGAGCAGCCCCAACTTCACAGGACTGGGTGGCTTACAACTTTAAAAACAGGAAAACACTAACATAAAAATATAGATTATGTGCATTTGGAAAAAGAAAAATAACAAATTAAAAAAAAATACAGGGGCTTCACACCCAACCTATTCCAAGGCTTGGGAGAAAAGCCAGGTTTTCACCTATTTTCTGAACTTCTTCAGGGTGGGAGCCATACGAATCTCTGAGGGATGCTGTTCCAGAGGGCAAGTGCTGAGACAGAGAAGGCATGCTTCCTAGGTCCCCGTACATGGCACTATTTAATTAAAAGGGCCTGGACAGCATGCACTCTGACTGATCTTACAAGATGGGCAGAAACTATCAAAAATAAGCAGTCTTTCAAATAAGCCCCTATGCCATAGAGGGCTTTGTGGGTGGTAACCAGCACTCTGAATTGTACCTGGAAGCCCGCTGGCAAATAGCAAGACTCACAGAAGAATGGTGTCACATGGCGTACCACGGCATACCCTTTAACTGCCTGTGCAGCCACATTCTGGATCAGCTGTACTTTCCAAGTGATCTTCAAGGGCAGCCCCATGTACAGCACATTGCAGCAGTCTACTTGCAAGGTGACTAAGGTAAAAGTTGAATAAATGAGAGGGATATAAGGGATGTTCATCAAATCTGCAGATAACATAAAGCTGCTGGGGAGGGGGATTTCTAACACCTCAGAAGACAGACTCATGGTTCAAAATGATCTTGATAGATTTGAATATTGGGCCATATGCAACAAATTCAGTTAAATGGCAAGAAATGGCAGGGGATCTAAACTTAGGTAGGAAAATCCAGATGCACAGGTACAAGATAAGCAGTACCTGGCTCAGCTGTAGTAATTGTGAGAAGGATCTGAACATCCAAATAGACCACAGATTAAGCATGACCTGGTGTCAGCCCTTCAAGGTAGTCCAGACAAGAAACCAAAACCATGAGTACTAACACTACCTTTATTGTAAGCTTACAGCAACAGAATCTTGCAAGTCTGAAAGCACTGCCCCCCTCTTTTCCGGAGAACAAGGGATGGTCCCTTCTGAGATTCTTACTCCACTCCCATTCCTCCTTTGGACTCAGATTTCGTTTATCAGACCATTGTCTAGGCTGCGGCTCTTCCTCCTTCCCTCCCAAGGTTACTCTCACAGCCCATTACATCCAGCAATGTGCTGCAGCTGACAAAAGAACCAGTGCAATCTTGGGCTGTATCAGCAGAGAGATATAATTAACAGGAAGGGATAATTCTACTCTATGCGGTATTGGACCTGTTCTGGCCACCACAGTACAAGAAAGGAACTGGAAAGCATGCAAAGAAGAGAAATAAAGATGGTGAGAGGCTTGGTGGCTAAATCCTATGAAGAATGTTTAAAGGAACTGTGAATTAAACAGGAGAAAACAAAGGGGAGATATAAGTTTTCCAATACTTGAAAGACTGTCACAGGGAAGAATGTGTGGGTTTATTCTCCATGGTGCCCAAAGGTAGGTCAAGAACCAATGAGTGGAGTTTTACAGAGGGAGATCCAAACTTGAAATAAGGAGCAATTCCATGACTCTGAGAGTTCCTAAGCAGTGGAATAGCCTGCTTCCTGCACTTGTAGGTGCTCCAGCACTGCAGGTTTTTAAACAAAGGCTGGACAGCCATCTGCCTGGGATGGTGTGAGGATTCTTGCCTTAGGTAAAACATTGGACTAAAAGACCTCCAAAGTCCTTTCCAACCCTATAAACTCTGGAACAATTCAATTTTTAATGTGCATCAAATTTCATAATGAACGTCAGTGGGATATTGTGCTGATAGGTCATGTGCATGGAATGCCTTTTCATGACATGATATATTAAATATAACCTATATTAAGGACAACTATTGAACTTTGGTGAAAGGGCCTAATATGGTGGGGAGCTGTGTTTTTCTCCATAGCGCTGCAGTAATGATCATGTCGCAAGTCCCCGATCCAAAAGGTTTTTATCTTCATAAGACTTTCTACACACCTCAGTTGTGCTTATTCATGGCAGGCCATTATGATAGTTTTGCTAATGTCCACCATTGCTGCTGCGTTATTTATAGAGTTCTCCACAAGCTCTGCTGTTCCAATTGCTCTTTTTCTTGCCATAGTTTAGAGCAACTTTTCTAATTCTCGCCAAAGACCCTTGTGGCTGGAGAAGATGAGAGACAGCCTGAGGATTCTTACATGGCTTGAAGATGGCACAAGTTTGAGGAAGGCGCTTCTAGTTTTTAAGAACAGGGAAAAAATCTATTGTGCTTTATAAAATGACAGATGTGTATTTCAGAAGGTTTTGTGGTTTATTTATATCTAGTTTTTGCAACTCAACCCAATCCACAAACTCTGGGCAATTTACAACAGAGTAAAACAACAGAAAAAAACTATAAAATTAGTACCTCCCACACCCCCAGATAGTCACTACTAAACAGTCAGCACAAGTTAAAAGCTTACTGTCATCTATCTGACTGTAGCAAAAAAGTAATACAGTACTGTACAAACAGTGGAATTAAAAGGTAACATGATTCTTGTTAAAAGGTAACATGAAATTCTTCCAGTTATGTTTTCAATGTCACTACACTCTTTTCCTTTAAAATAAATTCAGCTTTATTTTCTGATCACACAGTAAATATTTAGAATTTTTCACATACAGTATCCACATCAGCACTATCATGCACACGTAGCAGGCTGGTCTCCAGATAATTTTGAAATCCTTTCTATAAGTAAATGTTCAGGAATGTTCTGCCAGCTGAATGAACAACAAAAAGGGTAATTGCAGACTCTAAAGATATTTTAGCTCTGGGGGATTCTGGAGGGGGAATGGACAGGAGTGCAAAGGTAAGACTTTAAACATTTCTCAGATAATATTCCTTAAACATCATGGCCTTTTGATCATGCTACTTTTTCTTTATACCTATGTGTAGATGGTCATATAACACACATACTTATCATCTATGGAAAACACACTGCATCTGATGAAATTACACGATTTATTTCACCGTATTTGCAACCTACCCCAATCCATAGACTCTGGGGAACCTGTAACAGAATGACAATACAGAATACAAAGCAATAAAAAAGTACAATTAATAGAAATAGAATGCCACCAACACCATTCAATCCTGATTAAAATAGGATGGCAAAATAGCATTGTTTTTACAAAATGCTAGGAGGGAAGTGACTGCTCAAAACTCCCGAGGCCAGGAGTTCCAAAATCCAGTGGCTGCTACAGAAAAGAACTGCTGTCTGCTCTGTATCCCCCACAACTCCAAGCAGGCTTTCTGTCTCTGGACAGGCAGGTTCAGTTATGGTGAGGCAGTGCCTGATGAAATCCCATATATGGCTTTGTAGATCTTCACCAGCACTTTGAATTGAGCCTGGAAGCCTAGCTGGTAGCCAGTAGTGTTACTCTACTATGACAGGATTGTCCCATCATTTTTGACCAGCTGCAGCTTTGGGGCCATCTCCGAAGGCTGCCTCAGGTCGGAGCGGCACCACTGAAGCACCGTGTCCCTGATTCCCAGCCCTTTAGGCAATCCAGCAGGAAACCATTGCCAATGGTATCAAATGCCACTGAGATGTCAAACAGGGCCAAAGCCAGAAAACACTTTTGTTGAATTCTTAAAGAATATTATTTTTCTGCAGATACAGAGAACTTTTTGAAATATCCTTCCATATTAGAGCATGAAGGACTGACTCATTCATTTGCTGTCAATTTATCACATATCTAAATCTAATACTATTCAGAAGTATGACAGAATAGTTTTCTTACTAAAATGCAATACAAAGACCATTTGAAACTATGTAAATGGACAAACACCATATTGACCTGTCTTTAGTAATATGTATATTACCAAATGTCTGTGTGTTTATTTTATACGCACACATACATACACACAAGCTTCTGAAAGAAGGCCCACCAGATGGCAGTGTAAACTAAGGAAAGGCTGCAGTGTGATATCCTGTGCCATCAGGTAAAGGAAGGGGACAGTCTTCTACTTTGTTTTCCTTGTCCCTTTTGATTATTTCAAGGCTTAACAGAGGAGCTTAACCCTCACCCAAATTCATACAGAGCCCAGGTAGGACTTTACATGGAGAAAAAAAGCACTCAAGAATAAACAAACAACATTGTTAAGGTCCACACTCATGGCTCCAATGAGCATCCTCAACACAGCATTCAGGCTCCAGACAGGGATGTCCAAAATAGAAGCAAGGGCGTGGCGGTTAGTCTTGATATGTTGGCTGAAGATTACACTTTCCTCTAATGACCTGGTTCCACTAATATTCTCAGACAACCGCCTCTCACCATGGTTATCATCAGCTAACTAGAAACGGGTGTTCTGGGCTTGCCCCAGATTTGCTCTTAGCTTCTGGCTTTGACCAGGCGAAAAGACAGTTCTCCAAAGGCTGAATGATGGTGAGTATCACACGGAAGCCAGCATTCTCTCCCAGAATACCAGAACCCTGATATTGAAGGCAGATTCACTACAACTCCATTAACAGAACATACCTGCCCATGTGACTCTGGAGAAGTAGAAACTATCCAACATAGGCTGCTTCACTGCAATTTTTACAGGAATTTACATAAGGATTATATATTTCCTCTGCTGCAACACTACCAGGAAAGGCAGAAGAATACTACACCAATCTTCTCTTCTCACACTCCAACGACACTATTACCAATACAGTAGTCAAATTCTGTGTAACTGCAGTGAAAACACAGCAACATTCAGTGCAAATGTGATAAACATTCCAGCTTGGACCTATTTTATTAAATTTACTACCTCCTCCCAACTTTTTTTCTGAGGATGAGAAAAGAAGTATTTGGGGAAGGAAATAATTTTTGCTCAAATCAGAAATGGGCTCTTTAACTAACACATAACCCTGAAAATTCCCCTGTGTCCCTCCTTTGGAAGTATAGCATCTTGCATTTTAAGTCATAAGCAAGTTGTGCAAAGAGTTTATGATAGGATTTGTGTTAAGAGTTTGTATTAAGAGTTTTTTTAACACATAATCTCTGTCATAGTCTGGATCAGCCTTTCTTGTCTTGCCCCAGGCCAGACATAAACACATACTGAGAAGTAGGTGCAAGAAGTTTTACTTAGGATTTAGTAAATACAGGTAACAGCAGGCTAGACATGTGTGCAAACTCACACACAGAGCAGCAAAGTCCCAGATCACAGAGAGCTTGCCTACAATGAGTTCCAAATGGCCAGAGTCCAAAGCAGGGGGGAGGGGGCAGAAGCACAGTCAGGTTATGGTCTAGAAGTCCAAGAGTCCAAATGGGGGTTGTCAGCTGGTCCAGGTTCCAAGGCACAGAGATTTCACAGGCAACTAGTTCAGAAGGCAAATGTTGTTCCCAGCAGAGAATGCTGGGCAGGGACAGCTCTTAAATAAAGCCTCCATCAAGAACAGGCAATCAAGGGCAGGAACGCCCTTGCCATGCAAGAAGTTTTGCAGATACCCTCTGTTCTGCTCTGTGCTCAGCTCTATGTGCTCTAGGACTGGGAGGAGGTCTTGTATCCAACCCCTCATCTTCTCCTGCCTCCAGCTGACTTGAATGTTCCTCCACCATGCCAGCTGGAGGCAGGAGAAGATGAGGGGCTGGATCCAAGACCTCCTCCCAGCCCTAGAGCACATAGAGCTCAGCCTTGATTGCATGGCCATCATACTTTCACAGCTGTTTTTACATCAGGAGGGAAATCTCTCTTTAGCTCCCATACACCTAACAGGCTAAAGGCACAGAGAAACATATCAGTTGGGACCACATCAGAGAAAAATCTTTATCCACACTCTCATTTTCTTTTTTAACAGAAAACATGCTGCTGTTACACCAGTGTGAATACGATTACTTTTAGTCTGGCCTTCTGTAAAGATTGCTGCCATAACTGAACAGCTCTGAATGTGCTGCTGTGTGCAGGCTGCCATCAGATCTGTAGGGCTTTTAATACCCATTGCTGGCCTGAGCCTTCATTTGTTCTTGAGTTTGATTAATTAGGGATGGAAGAAGGTAGGAGGTCATTTAATTAATCCACAAGCCTCCAAATTTCAGACCCCTTGCAGTTTACTCTAAGAAGAATATACCACCCTTCATTGTTTCTCTTTTTCTTAGTATGGTAGCATCTTTCTATTCAGCCATACACTTCAAATGATGGAAACTCTGCAGAGAATGATTTCCAACTAATTCCTCAGATTAGCCGATTTTCTCCTGACCAACAGGAGAACATTGTTTCCAATATATCTCTTACTGAAAATGTAGATGAACCCTCCTTTTCTGTGATCTATGGTGGGGACATAAACTTGGGTAATTGTCATATTAAAGGATTATCGGCAACGTCTAATTGGTACTATTCAGTCAATTACTGCATTGTAGCCAAGTATTGTTCTTGCTATATCCTTTGTGAAAGCAACGCTGTTCCTTCTTTGGTTTTTGTGTCCTGTAATAAACAGTGTGATCCTCTGACTGAAGTCAGTATGTGCTCCTTTGATTATAAAAAGCCCTTTGATGGTGTCATTGATGCCAAGCTGTGGAATCTGCTTACAAAATGGGAATCCCAGAACATCTGATTGTCCTCATGCAAACCCCATACACCGGTCAGGAAGCCACAGCACAGACGGAACATGGCAAAACAGAATGGCTCCAGATGGGCAAAGGAGTGAGACATGGCTGCATATTCTCCCCTTATTTATAGTGAATATATATTGAGGGAAACTGGATTGGAAGAAGATAAGAATGGTTGTGAAATTGGAAAAAGAAACCTCAATATGTTCTATAATGTACATCTACCTATGTTGGTGACATTACTCTGACAGTTGAAAATGCAAATGATCTAAAAGCTCTAGCAATGAAAATCAAGGAGCAAAGTGAAAAATGGGACTAAGATTAAATATAAAGATGACTAAACTAATGACAATAGGTACAGCAAATAGCCTAGAACTGACAATGAAGTGGTGGATAGCTTCTGCCTTTTAGGATCAATTATCAACAGTAAAGAGTATTGATGCTTTTGAATGTTGGTGTTGTGGAAGACTCCTGATTATGCTATAAATAGCCAAGAAAACAAATAAATTAAAAAAAATTTAAAATCAGTTTAGAATTCTCACTTGAAGCATGAATGACTCAAATTTGAACCCATTATGTGGAGACCTTATTATCTTACTTTGGATACATTATGCAAAGAACTAGCTCTGGAGAAATCAGTAACGCTGGGAAAGTTGGAAGGAAAGAAAAGAAGAGGAAGACCAGCAGCAAAATGGATGGGTTGAATTATAGCACTGATGCGTACACTGTTGGAAGACCTGAAGGACCAGGAGGGGGACAAATCATTCTGAATAAAATTTATCTATGTGCTCACTAACAGTCCACACTGACTCGATGGTACATAATCAATCAATTAGTTGCAGGTTCTTTGAAGTTCTGCACTTCATCAACAGCATCAGCAACAAAATCCAACAGGATGATGGTTTGTATAATTCTCATCCATTTTTGTTATGCTCACTTGAGTTCAGGATCTATTTACTTTCTTTCATTTGCATTCACACAGCTTCATTTATCTGCCCTCTAGGAAACCTTGGCCCACTAACTGGGGATCATCAATTTCTCATCCTTTGGATTCATCACTGACCCAGAATAATTGGTAGACTTTTGCCCAATAAATGGGGACTGTCAGTTTCCCTTGGGAGTCATTGCTGCCACTGAGGAACTGATAATATTCAGTTTTCTGTCCTCTGTGATTGCCTCTTCCTGGAATTCACACAACCTGTCTTTCATAATTAGCACAGCCATGGAACATATACATCTAGATACATCAAACCAGTTTTATGTATTTTCTTACAGCTTAATAAATGGTTACAACATTGAGCATCTAAAATTTGGTGATTACAAAGTGTAGCATCATAAACTAAGGGAAGGGAGAATAGAAAGTGGGGAGAAAAGGGAAACAGGGAATAGGGAAATGTCTCTGAAAGTATCTTTAAGGTGAGTGGCTGCCTTTCAGCATGCTGATATTAAGTTCTCGCCATCCATTGCAGAATCACAATGCTTCTAATCTCCCATAAACTTAACTTGGCTTGTGCCTTGCAGAAGTTAAAAAAGCCAACATTTTTGTACCAGGGCAAGAAAACACAGGTAGAGGCAGTCCTTGCAGTGGATCAGGAATGGATTGTGGATGATGTTATGTGTTCATGTTCTTACCAGATGGTTAATGGTACAACCTTGTGCTGGGACAAGCAGAACATGTAGCTGACCAGCCAGTTTGAGTTCCTTAAGAATTAAGGCAGGTTGCCCATTGCAAACAGTACCCCTGCTTTGATGTTATGGTTCCAAGGACTACAGTTTATGTAATGATATGTGGGAATGACCTTGGGAGACAGGAGGGAGAGCCACAGACTGGACAACTGGCATGTAAAAGATATCTCAGCCCACAGAAGGGGGGATGGTATGGGAAACATTTCAGAAGGGACCCTCCATGGTTTTTCAGAGAGTAAAAAGAAAGGAGGGAAGAAGTACTTTCAGTCTTGCAAGATACTATTAACGTAACCTTACAATAAAGATAGAGCTAGTATTGTAATCCTGGTTGTGCTTCTTATCTGGACTACCTTGCAGGGCTAACAGTTTCCATGTATTTTTATATCTTTTAACAAAACTTGACCAGTCCATCAAAGTTGGATGAGTTCCATCTTGGTACTTTTCTCACATCTTCTGGTACTTTTCCATGGAATATTATTCGTTCATACAGTTCACATGAGAACATTCTGTTGATTTGGGAACCATCTATTTTGAGTACCATATTTCCTGTGTCATATGATGTCTTCTTCAAAATCATCATTCTTCATGTGCTGCATAAGCTGAAAACTTCCTGAACTAGTCCTGAACTAATCTCACATACTCCATCTTTCCCACATGTCCGCTCACCTAAATACATGGCATAAACCTGCACATTATGGCATTATACACATCATATGCTAATGACAATATACAGGCATTAATACTTCAATACATGATCCATGAATTAATGTGGTTAACATATTCTGACACATATTTTTTGCTATGCGTCTGCATATATGCACACATGGTTGGCTTCTGGAAAAGGAATGTAGTCTATATGTTTTTCCTCCTCTAAGAGGCATTATTTAGATGAGAATGTAGCCAATGCAACATTACCTCATGAAGATTTTATTGCATCCCAGACTATATGGGAAGTTGTATCTGAATCATTGTTTACCTGAACATATTATTCTAGTTCCTTAACTGTTTGACTAACAGTCAAAAAAATAAAGCGAAAGAAAGAAAGAAAGAAAGAAAGAAAGAAAGAAAGAAAGAGAAAGAAAGAAAGAAAGAAAGAAAGAAAGAAAGAAAGAAAGAAAGAGAAAGAAAGAAAGAAAGAAAGAAAGAAAGAAAGAAAGAAAGAAAGAAAGAAAGAAAGAAAGAAAGAAAGAAAGAAAGAAAGAAAGAAAAGGAGCCAGCATATTTTACTAGAAACTGGAAAATAGTAGTGTCTGGTTGTTGTTGTTTTATCCTGTCCTTTTTTATATATAATTTAAGGTGGTGACTATACCTATTACTCCTGCCTGAATTAAGAGTTATCTTTTTGTTACCCTGGTCAAGACATGAATTCAGCACTTCATTCCAATTTCTGGCTAGCATTTATATGATTGATTGATTGATTGATTGATTGATTGATTATGTGCCACCAAGGTATTGTTGATCCTTAGCAACAACACAAATAGATTTTCTCCATGACGATCTGTCCCTAACCTGATCTTTCAGGTCTTCCAACATTGCACTCATTGCCACTGTAACTAAGTCCAGTCACCTTGCTACTGGTCATCTTCTCCTCTTTCTTTCCACCTTTCCCAGCATTACAGCCTTCTCTAGAGAGCTAGGCCTTCACATAATGTGTCCAAAGTAGGATAATTTGAACATGGTCATTTGTGCCTCGAGTGAGAACTCTGGGTTGATTTTTTGATAACCTACTGGTTTGTTTTCTAGGCTGTCCATGGTATTCTCAGGCATCTTCTCCAACACCAAAGATCAAAAGCATCAATACTCTTCCTATCCTGCTTCTTCAAAGTCCAACTTTTGCTTCCATAAGGTGTCACAGAGAATATCACTGCTTGCATGATTCTGATCTTTGTAGATATAGACATCATGGCACTTGAATATCTTTCCCAAGGCCTTCAATGGCTGCTCTACTAAGTGCTAGTTTTTGGTTTATTTCTTGACTGCTTGTTCCTTTACTGTTGACGGTTGATGCTAAAAGGCAGAAGCTAACCACCACTTCAATGTCTTCATCATCAGTCCTAAGGCTGGTTATACAGATAGTTCTCAGCTTACAACAGCAATTGGGACTGAAATTGCCATAGCTAAGCAACATGGTTGTAAAGTGTGATGTCACATGACCGTACCGCTTAGCAATGGCAATTCTGGCAGTCCCGGTTGCATCGTTAAGCAAGGACCTCACATGACCGTGACTTCTGACTCTCTGCCGGCTTTCCTATTGACTTTGCTTATGGGAAGCCAGCAGGGAACGTTGGAAAACTGCAGGGACGCTGCAATGTCTGGAACTCTGAGGACCAAACGTTTTAAGTACCATCACTCAGCACCATCATAACTTTGAATAGACACTGAATGAATGGTCATAAGCCAAGGATTACCTGTATATCAAAAGTCTCAGTCAGGAATTTAGTATGCTCAGCATTTGGGCAGTACAGAGAAACACTGATTTACAGGACCTTAATACAATGGCCTTTGCATACAATAGACACAATTTCCGGGATGATTCCCATCATTTGTGTAATATCATTTGCATCAAGTTGCCTCATTTGTGTAATGACATCAATCATGCAAATGGCATACATTGCTGCAATGATACACTTTTGTACTTAATGGACATTCATGAATAATGAAGACCCCTCTCTGCAATTAGTTTGCTAAAACAAGATTTCACTATATATGCAACATACTTAATTTGTTTTCCATCAGTACATGCTCTAATAAAGAAAAATCATTCTATAGGTCCACTATACTATCTTTACCATGAGGTGGCAGAATTGTACAGTACGTATTGCAAGCCGTCTGAATTTAGCTGTGCCGGACTATAAACTCTTCTCTAATCCAGGGGGCCTCAAAAAGGGGCCTGGTGAATTTCCCTGCAAACAAAGGAACAATACAATTTTTTTTCTCATTATATTTAGAATTCAGGAAGGTTTCACTGAGTTAGGTATTAACATGAAAAGCAAAGCTGTCTTTGTTTACAACTTGTAGTATAACTATTAACAAACTTAGCACAGAGAATAACACTTTTTAGATCAAACTTCTAACAAAGAAACATGAACACTACTTATTCTGTATAGGAGTATCTCCATAAAAGCGAGACTCTAAAGAATCCACTGTGTTTAGATCTCTTATCAGGGTAATGGCAGACTTGAATATAATATCTAATTTTCTAACAAATAGATGTTTTTTGTTGTTGTTGTTCATGCCTAACAGATTGAGGACACTATTAAATTTAGACTCATATTGCTAAAAAAAACCCTCATTTAGTGCTTCACTAAGTATATTTATAACATCAAGTCTTACATAAAGACACATTCATAAACAGAAGGTGTACTGTGCTGTGCTGTACTCAAATCCCACCAGGAATCTTATAGGAGAGGACCAACTGTGATTTTGTTTTGCTGGGGGTGCTGTAATCTTTGAAGCATTTTGTTCATTATCATGTTGATCCTCTTGACTTCCAGCTGCTTTGGAAATATTTGGGACTTTAAACCCTGGATAAATTAGCATTTTAGCTGCTCCATGCCCTGTTAAATAAATAAGTAAATAAATATTCAGGCTCAAACAAGAGTTAGTTCTCTTGAGAAATCTATAATGCTGGAAAACCTGAAAGGAAAGAGAAGAAAAGAGCAACCAACAGTAAAGTGGATGGACTCAAATACAATGATATTGGGTGACCATTGGAAGACCTAAAGGGCCAGGTTGGGGACAGGTCATTGTGGAGAAAGTCTATTTATGTGCCAACATTGACTTGATGGCATATAATTAATCAATCAGTGATTGTACTGCACGTGTATTTTGCCTCTTCTCTGATATTTCTGAGAAGAGGTTTCATGGGGCTCTCCCCTAATCTTATTCATAACAACTCTACAGTATGTTGGTTTGGGAGAGAATGACTGGCTCAAAGTCACAATTAAGTTCCTTGGTCAAAAGAATATTAAAACATGAGACTCCTTGGTCCAAGTCTAATATTTTAACCACCAGGAAACTGAAATGTTCACTTCCTGAAATCTTTGCATTGAGGACCAAAAAGCTTTCTTCTATTGCATGGCAATTATCTTAATAAACCAGAATAATTGTATATTGAAATTTTACAATGCTCACATTTTAAAGTGCTTAATATACTCTCTCCTTGAAACCTTGCAAGACAACCAATGATGTCCAGGAATACACTCTCCCTTGAATATTTTCCCAGGTGAGTGATGTCCTCTTCCAAAATCATTATATTAACACTATATAACTAGGAAATTTAACCACTGGACCAACCATTTCTATCACTCTCTGACTCTGGAAAAGTATGAAAAGGTAAATTGTTAGGACCATTGTATTCTTTGCATTCTCCAGTCTAAGTTAAATCTCTCTAGTGGCCTTTGAATGTTTCTACTTTCCTTTTAAGACTAATAATCATAAAGTATCTGTGTTTGCTACATTAATACACTAATTATAATGGTAAGCATGGTGATTTTATCCTCCAGAGATTTTAGAGAAATCCAGTTTGCAGTCAGTTTAATTTTTAGGGCTCGTTTAGCTCCATTTCATAAGATCATAAATTTGAAAGAAGTCATTTTTGCCATCAAGTCCAATCCTCTGTTCAGCGGAGGGACCCAAATTAAAGCATTGCTGAGATCTGCCTCCACCTGAATGAATCCAGTGAGGGGGACCCTCCCATCTTTCTTGGCAACTGACTTTATTATCAAACTGCTCTAACTGTAGGCAGTTTTTCCTATTACATTCATCTTTGTCCATCTTTTTTCAAGGCTAAACATATCCATTCCACTCAGCCTGTCTTCATAGAGAGAACAGAAAACATATGAAGGATAATACTCTTAACTTTTCAAGAACTTTCTGAGTGTCATCTTCTAGAGTGTTAGCTATTGTATCCAGTCCTTTTATCTACAAATCTGATAAGCATTTTCTTTATTTCTTCATCAAGGCCATTGATGAACTGAATCAAAGCTCCCTACGCAATAGTTCAATACTACCCTTCACTTTAATAAGGAAAAGTTTATTAACTCTGAATAAGATAGCATATTAATTAGAATATATGCATAGTTTGTTGAATCCTTTCTTGAAATCAAATAATGTTCAGAGCAGTTCACTGATCCTAATTCCAAAGAATGAAATAAAATTTGTCTGACAAATCTTGTTTTAGTCAAATCTATCCTGACTTCCAGTAATCACTGTGTTCTTTTCAAGCAGTTTATAAATCAATCACTTTGTGAGCTATTCCAAAATCTTCCCATTATTGCTATTAGATCAACTGGTATATAATTCCACAGATTACAACAACAGCAACTCTTTATTACAGCCAAAGGGCAGAGATAAAAGGTATAGTGACAACAGCTAAAAATCATTAAATAAAAGTAGAATAATACAGGCAATTATAATAGTTGAAATAAGAGTATGTTACAACTGTAGGAGATCTTTCTCCAATTGATGCCTAATTTTCACTGCTGCTGCACAGTAGTTTGCTACAATCTGAGTTATAAATGGTTTACAGTATGAGAAAAGGATTGTCAGATTGGATACTGATGTAAAAGAGGCAGATCATCCTTCTCTTCCTGTTTATTGTTGCTCTGAATAATTAAAATCTGTTTGGGAGGGGTGATTAGTTCACAGTATATGTTTATCTACTTTAAGATTTAATTTCCCATAATGTCAAGAATTCCAACATTTCCCTAAAGTTTACACTACTTTCACTCTGCCTATACAAGTTTACTATTGGTTTGTATCAAATCAAATAGCTTATCCCTTTGTGACTTCTTCCACTCTCAGAAGGAGAAAGTTCTCAGCCAGACAGGTCAACAATGTTTTGGATGTACCCTGTTTGAAAAAGTTTGTCTCCCAGCTGATAATTAAAATCTTAGCCCTTTTCTTGGCCTTGCCTCCACCCTTTACTATATTAGATGATTCTTGTCACTACCATTTGGTTCCAGCAGCTTTCATAGAGCCTCAGCAGTTTACTTGTCTATTAGCGTATCCTAGAATGCATCCGTTCTCCTTTGAAGTCTTTGAAATATTTGAAAGTCTTTGAAACATTTAATCCCTTTTTGCCCTGTAGGGCTCAGAAACTTAAGGAGATGCTGCATTACACTAGAGTTCAAACCATGCCCTCACTAATGGCAAACTCCTGACTCCAAACCGGATGCTGGATCTGCACATTGCCATTTTCCCCGCAGTTCACACCCATTAATCCTGAGCCTTCCTGCTATTATCAGTGTATCACTAATGAGGGACTTGCAAAACAAATTACCAAAGCACAAATCTGGGTACTGTCCAGAATCTTTAAAAGCAATGAATCTTCAACCACTAAAAATAGATTTAAATATGTGTTTCCTTTACCTAGAATTTTTTTTCCAACACATGATGTGTATTAGGAATTTTTAAACTGCTTCCTATTTACCACATCCCTTCTTCTCTGTGCCCAGTTGAGACCACTGCTTGGCAGTTACTGCCAACTTCACATGTGACAGATTTAATGGTCCAGGGATGGATACTTCAGATTGCTTTTCTGGACATTCTGTTGCTCAGACAATATGAAGTGTTTAAAATGCTCATCTTACTGAATATAAGAAAGGCAGCTAATATGCGCTTTCACACATAGGTTATTTGTTCTAACATCAGAGTAGGAACAGCACAGACTAGCTATAAATTAAGAATTTCTGCACTCTGCCGTATTATAATTTTACTTCTTTATAGATAAAGTTTTGTTACCAAATATGCTAAGGACCTGATTCAAAATTTAAATCACTTTCTAACATCTTTTCACTAAAGGATTTTTAAACAATAGTCAGAAGTGATGTTTGGTGAGTTTAACCCAGTTTTCACACATACAATGCCTCTTCCAGTTTAAAGTTTTTATTGATACATCTTAAGCACACAGTATCAAAATACTGAAGTAGTTCTTTGGGGAATAGCAAAAACACAACACATTTTCATTATTTTAGCTGAGAGAAATAATGCAAGCCAATATATAAAATAAAGAGTGAAGTGTAAAGTCAAAACCAAGAAAAGGGACATGCTACCTCCAAGGGGATTTGGGTGAAAGCGTGGGTAGCTTCCAATCTGGAGACAGGAATTCTTCCTACAGACAGAATGGAGGGGACAAAAGATTACTTTTCCTAAGCACCCTTTTAGATTACTGTACTCTAAAGAGTAACTGGGGAATGGAGGAATTTTGGAGGAGGTATAAAAAGAAAGAATGTTATTCAAAAGTAGTTGACCTTAACTTGATTGACCCACTGATTGACCCATTAACTTAGAGACTCACTCTAACATAGAACCAGGAACACTGATAAAGCTCAGTGAACACCTCTGCTTCCTGGAGGCATCCTTGTCATATTCCTCTATACATTAAAATTTAATTCAGGTTTTGATTCATTCTTTCCTTTTTCAGAAATAATATTTTAACATTTGTGAAGGACTAACATCCCTCCTTGCTGTTGTGGGAGGGTTCAGTAGTACCAGTGATCCTGAGAGGGATGCTAGTGAGAGCATGAGTTCCAGATAGAGTTGCCCTTGCCTGTAAGGTTGAAAGGGAAGGGGTACAGCTAAAGACAATCCAGTTGGGGGAAGGAGGAGCAGCTAATGCTCTGCAGACATGAAGGAACACACCTAGAAGAAAGAGCTCTAAAGCTGGAAAAAGCAATAGGAAATAACACCTGTATTGTTGCCAAGCAAACAGTAAGGACAGTAAGGACAAAGCTGAAACAGTAAGCGAGTTTAGGTACCAAATGATGAGATTCCACCCCACACACCCACACCCACACAGACGCACACACAGAGACACACATGGCTCCAGTTCCTCTAGTTATTGGGAAAGAATTTTAACTTTCATGAGTAGATTTGGATGTGCCAAAAGGAAATGACATCTTTCGGTGGGAACAGGGTTGAAAGAAGCATTCCTCTTTTACAAGGACATGTTCAGTAGGAAAATGGAATATGAGAAGCATGAATATAAAAAAATGAAATTGTTAAAGTTGCAAATGTACTAAAAATTGTTTTAGATATAAGTAAATGTAAGTGAACAACATTGGCATTTCAATTCAGATAATTACGTTTTATACTATTCAGGGCATGAGACCATATGAAGAAAGGGAGTAGCAATGATACCCCAAAATGGCTTCACAAGTATGTGCTTGGCCATATTCCAGTAAATTACAGGATTATGTATATTACAATAATTGGCTAGCCAATTAACATCTTTTTGGAACTCCCTTGCTTTTTTCATTATCCATTGGATGATTTTAGATGTCCCTTCTTCTTCTGAATCCAACTTGTATATCCAGCAGTTCTTTTTCCATTAAGACTGGATTTCAATATTTTGAAAATTATCTTATAAGCATGTGAGATGAGTGCAATTGTTCAATAGTTTAATATTGTTTGGCACTGCTCTTTTTTTGGTATTGGAATTTGGTACATGCCTTTGAAAGCTCAACCATCAGAAAGGCAGATTCAGTTATGAATTAAAAACTGCCTGAGAATTATGGTGCTGGAGCTAGGTCCTGAGAATACCTAGGACTGAAAGAACAAATAATTCACTATTAGATGAAGTAAAATTAGACTGCTTGCTGAAAACATTAACAGTGAAACTTAAATATTTGGACACTTATTTTGAGGGGAAGAGTTAGAAGACTGATGCTTAGAAAAATCAAAGGCAATAGAAAAAGAGGCCACAAAAGGCAAGGTGGCTAGATACTGTCTTAAGGACAGAAGCATAAGCTTACAAAAATTCAGGGAACAATTACTGGCAGGCAATCATGGCAAAGTGGTGCCCATTTGTTAGGAAGAGTTGGAATAGACTAAATCATTGAACAACAACAGTGACCAATCAGTGATATACAAGTACTGTATATGCTCCTAATCTAGATGCAATGTTGGAAGACGTTAAAGAATGTTATAACAAAATGCTATACTAAATGCTACATTTAGAAATAACATAGTACTACTGTACTAAGAGATAATAAGAATGCAAAAGTTGGAGAAATGGCAGAACCTGGAATTACAGGAATATTTGGAATAGGCAAATGCAGTACATAATGCAGGAGATAGGTTAATACATATTGCAAAGACATTTGTTTATTGTTAACACCTACCTCAAGCAACATAAATGCAGATTTTATACCTGAAGATGTTACCGAGGCGAGTAATGAAACGTTTGCAAGAAAACAACCAAGCTCAGAGAACCCCAAGGACTCCATACCTGACATCACTTGATAGATAACATCAGATTCAAATCAGCTACATAACAGGAAGCAGAAGATCAAGGACTTTCAAGTTTAGGTTGTGGGACAGATTATTAATTACTAATGTTAAATATGTAGTAAACTTGGAAAATTAAAGATGATAGGTATGGCAGCAGGAGTTGACCTGGATAACATAGTATATAAGATCAGCATAACAAACAGATTCAGTACACTTAATGTGTACATGGTAAAAGAGAACTTGAGGAGTTATGGAACAGATAAAGAAAAATTGTGAAAACCAAAGCAGAAGAAAAATTCCCAAAATTTCAAAAAGGGAAAGAGACAAGTAGCTTTCAATACAGGTTATCACAATAGGGAAAGAGGGAGAATGAAGGCTTTAGGCATCAAAGAGGCCAACACCAACATTCAGAGTCAAACGACTAAGGACAAGGAAAGATATTTTAAACAAGAATGTCAAGAAATAGAGGAAAAGATATTAAAATCCATAAGTGTACCAGAACACCTGATTATTCTGAGGAAACTTTACAATGAACAAGAAACTACTGTAAGAACTGAGTTTGGGGAATATTTTGAGCCTGTGATGTGAGCTCAAAATATTGAGTGGTGGGTTTGAAGACTCTCTCAGCAAGACTGAGGAAAATAGCAGGGGAAGAAATAGGTAAGGTGAGTGAATGGGATATTATTGGAATATCTTTGGAAGCATTATGGATTATTGCTGGAGACAGATTACAGGCATTTGTCCATCCGAGTCTCTGGCCATCAGGCCTGAATTGATGATATCTTACTAATCACTTAAAATGAACAGGACCCTTTTTCTAGGGCCAGGATGGGGGAAATTACATTTTATAATACAATCCTCATATCTAAATCTGATTTTTTACATGTACGTAAGATCAT